>NC_052128.1:4226947-4277124 GCF_012273895.1 Zerene cesonia | reverse complement strand
TAAAAGTAATAAACGTTATTTGCAGTTAACAATTTTCTTTTTTCTTTATTACAATATTTATGGCAAGACTAGGTATATGTTCCACGGGCGAAGCCGGGGTGAACTGCTAGTGAAAAATAAACAGAAATGCGTAATGAGTATAAGTAGAATCGTAATGTACAAAGCATATCAGTATGTATTAAGTGCTGAGTGAATTATAAATATTCTTAAAAAAAATTAAAAACCACGCTGTCTCCACTCTTACACAGAGTATTCGTCGAAATTTTTTTAAATCCTGGCGATATTAATAAGAATAATACGATAACCTCATAAAATTATTACATTGTTATTTCCGGCACGCTCGCCCGGTCTCGAACCTCGACTTATCGATTTTGAAGTCCTCGGTTCTCACCATTGCGCCACCACTGCTTTTTATAAATTTAGATATAATACAAATGAAGTTAATATAAGCGCGTTAAAAAAGGGCCGGAGCCAAGCACAAACACTAGAGTTTCTACAAACATTTTACACGTGAGCTTAACAAGTATCAAACTGATATAAGACAACATTGGAACTACAACAAAAGCCACTGCCGTCCCACGTCGTTAACGAAAAAACTTTTGTCGAAGTTAATTAGAAAAGTTTCTCACACGTGGCCAGAATCCACCGAAGTTATCCCCTTTTGTTCGAAAAAGTACTGAGCGGATAATTAATATTGAAAAAACTGGTATTGACTTCATTCGGACAGGATTCTATTTGCAAATTATGCAAATAATTCTCGTTATTGCAAAGGTTTTAAAATTGCAATAGAATTTTGATATAAAAAATTATTATAATTTTGATTATAAGTCAATAACTCTAAAATGAACTCTTTTAAATTGTACTTATTTCTTCGCCATTATGCTTCCAAACTTAACCATGTATGGATGGTATCTTAATCTCTCCATAGTAAATATTAATACGTACCACATAATATAATAAATAGATATTCAGAAGCCCATAAAACTATATCTAAAAGTGTATTGCATGCTACGCCGATAAAAATCTTCGGATGCGCGAGTGCCTATCGTTGTGATGTCATTACGGCCTCCCTCGGGCGCTTAAGCGGCACTCAGCGATGTAGGAAAATGGTAAATGTGACATTTTAAGGGCACAGAATATTGGTGCCGTATCAGGGAAATCGTGAAATAAAATGTTCTAGAATTTAGCGATTATTAAACTAGTGTGCGAGTTTGCAGGACTAATTCAGTAGAAAGACAAGTCTTAAGATTTCTACAGTTGTTCCATTCGAATAAGAAATGTATTTATTACTAATATTTAGCAGTTACTTAAGTAGGTACTAAAAGATGTTTTTATGTCAAAGTGGATATACGAGCTGGTGGTTCGCCTGGTGGTTGGATGGATGGATGGCTTCTGCAAATGCGTTGCCCTCTTTTAATCGGTACGGGATAAGGAGAGCATTGATGACGTGAATGAAGTAATAGACTGGGAAGGGTGAGGAAAAGGATTCCAGCCACCAGCTGCCCCACACACATTTAACTGTAACTGTTTCACGTCGGTAGTCTGTGGAGATGTCGTACCATCGTGTGTGTTGCGAGCTGGCCCAATTCGTGCCGAAGCGTGCTAGACTTCCACATCCTAAGGAAATGTTAAACCATTTATGAATTGACAAAAAATATTCACTATTGCGTACATTATTCAATAGAGTATATTAATTGAATATGTGTAATAAAATTATATAACCATATCATTTTGTTAAATACCGTTTAAAATTAAAATAGCTTAGGGCTTAATAAAGGGTAGGTAATTGCTATTAAACTAGAGCATGTTAACATATTAATGTGATACAAATGGAATGCAATTTGGATTATTATTTGTTTTGGGTAGGATGTTTATAAAAAATCGACTTACAAAAAGTATTAGGTGTTTCCATTTCTATGTTAGAAGAAAGTTGAACCCATATAAAAACGATGGCGCGTTGAAAAGCCTTTCAAATATCGCGAGGATATGCTTCTTAGAAATTCGAAAGTAACACTGTCTGTCTGTTGGTCTGTCTGTCTCTTCGTTACGCATGAACTATTGAACCGATTGATGAAATTTGCTATAATATGAATAATTTGAGACCCGAGAATGAACATAGGAAAGTTTTTATCCTGGAAACATGGGAACGGGATTTATCTGTGAAAACCGTATAATAATATCAATATTTTGAAGAAACACTGAAAACTTCATAATATTTAGATCAAGGCAAGCCACTAGGACCAAAGTTGATGACATTTTTCAGCCGGCTTCAAAAAAATTAAGTTCTATATTTGACTGCTTTTTTTTGGATTTATTGCCTTTCAATTGGGTGCACCGATTTTGATATTTTTTTATCCGCGTGGTTTAGTTCCGTCAATTTGAAGTTTATTTTTTTAGTAAAAATAAACTATTTATATTCATACTTAAAACCACAATATAAACATTTCAATACTAACTACAATAACTATTAACTATTGTTATTACTCGTCACAAATTTTATTCATCACTGTACCGCGACGTGGAACAAAGAGGCAGTAAGTAGATTTACTCCCACACTCGCCCGGGGCCCGCTACACTCATTCGATTACGGATGCGCCTATATAATAGCACGACCTGGAAATATGGGAAACATTGGCTTTTTATACGACAACACAATTAGATGTCGGCTGAATGTCAGCTGAGGAGCGTTCTATGGTGCCTGTGTTGCTATATCACTAATAGCAAGACTTGGGAATATGGGAAATATTTTTTCGCCATGAACTATAGCAAATCGGCTGAATGTAAGCATTTTATGAAGCTAATCTTGTTTTAGATTACGATTAGCTAATCTAGGTTAGATTAACTCATAGTCGTTGAGTATTTTTTCTTGTTAAATTACTCACAAAAGATATCAAGATAAGGAAACGAGTGTTTTTTCTAGTATAACCATTTAACATTTATAGTAATACGAGTAGATACCGCTGATAATATATAAGTACTATTACCTAATTTTACTTTAGAATGTAATACTGAGTGCATGATTCATATGTTCTATGTCATGTTTAAAATCGTGTGAAAAACTAAAAAATCCTTCTGATACAACATTACTATATCTATCTTCTATATATATAAAATTCTCGTGTCACAGTTTTCGTTGCCATACTCCTCCGAAACGGCTTGACCGATTCCTCTGAAATTTGGTAAGCATATTGGGTAGGTCTGAGAATCGGCCAACATCTATTTTTTATCCCGATATTCCTACGGGATACGGACTTACGCGGGTGAAACCGCGGGGCGCAGCTAGTATATATATAAAAGAAAGTGGTGTTAGTTACACTATTTATAACTCAAGAACGAATTAACCGATTTGGATGGAAATTTGTGCAGAGGTAGCTTAGAAACAGGAGACGGACATAGGATAGTTTTCATCGAGAAAATCCCACGGGAACGGGAACATGCGAGGAAAACCCCGTGCCTATCTTTCCTGCGACTACGCGGGTAAAGCCGCGGGTGAAAAGCTGTTTACTCATAAAATGTCTTCAAATAAAACAAACGATCCAAATAGGTTGTATAGCTCAAGAAAAAGGACACAATTTTATAAGGCACTTTAGCTAACACAGAGGTTCATAGTTCGTACCAGGATATCAGCTCCGCCATGGTGGCTGAATTGATGGCCTGCCCAATGGTTTCGATTGACCGGAACAGTGTTGTATTTACAACTTCCCATCCGTGTTTGCGGGAAACCAATTAATAACTTTTATAGCTTCCGGTGTTGGCGTCTCGAACAATTAGCACAGCTATAAAAATCTTCACGGCTGATTGGGTAAATCGATAAATATGGGGGATTGGTTTTAGGGAACGAGTTACTGGGTACAGATTAAACGTCAGGAGATAAAAGAGACGTATCTCTAGATATAAGTCGTTGTTATCAACTTATTTGGGATGAATACTTAATATTTTGTCCTAGAGATTGCCTGCTCTGCTCTATTACTTATTAAATAGTGTACAAACTATTGAATGAATTTGAAGTATAATAGAATATTTGTCGTACGGGGTAATTTCTATAATTAATAATAAAAAAATCTTTATTTATCCATACCTTACATTGACATTGCATATACATGACTTGAATTCTTGAACAAAGGAACTTAAAACTATGGACACTAGTCGTCTAAACTAGGCCGAGCGTCTATCTTAGACGACATAATTAATTCTAAATATTGTAAATAAATTATATTACAAATAATTTGTTTGCTGAGTATGTAGGTCGCTTATTATTTTTCTATAGAAACGTTTCGCTTATAGACAGCAGTTTAAGTTTATAGAATATATAATTAAAAAAGAGCTATATGCATATCCTATCAAAGGTTGCCTGGCAGAGATCGCTTAAAAGCGATAAGGCCCCTTATTTACCTTTAGCCGTTTTTTTTCTCCTTTGCTTGTGAATCTTCCTCATTTATATGTGTTAAATAAAGTATATTGTATTGTATTGTATATAATCAAAATTAAAATGGTCACGAAACAAATTGATAATTATATTTAAAGTGTAGAACTCGCACTGGCTAACAATGTGTGTACCTTTTGCTTATATATTTAATTCGTATCTTGGTGAGGGTGTCAGTAACAAGCTTTAGAGATTAAATTATTTAAATCATTTCGAGTTAATATATACACTAGAACTTTCAGTTATAATTAAATAATACGTGGGAAGAAAATAAACGCCATGAAATTCTTTGTATATACATAGCCCTTGATCTGTCAGTAATACTTATACCTATATAAAAAACGTATATAATATCAATAGAAAAATAATATTGTTAATAGTCACTCAAATGTGGAAACCCAATATGTTTGGAAAAGAAACCGACTATATATATCATCTTCTTTGCTTCATAACTAAAAGTGGGGAAAAGAATAATTTAAAGGAAAATTACCAGCGCAATTAATGGCAAATGTTAAATTCATCTTCTTCCAAAAATTGACTAGATTTGACGCTTATACGGCAGAATTTCTCGAATCTTTCTCTTAGACCACCACCGGGACGCAATCCGACTCAGTCACAAGTAATCATTGTGAATAACATCGGATTACACAGAATCTGTTGCGAAAGAAGTGGCTAATTTGCTAAGAGCTTTCTATTGTTTTCCAAAACATTTCTATTCGCTGATTTAGTCGAATTTGTTTTGAGGTTATTTGCTAAAAATACTTTCCCTGTTCAGTGAAGAAAACAGTTTGGAAAATAGAGGTTACGTAAAGGATGCCTATGATGTGATAAATCTACGAAAGTTTTGGCCTTGCATTTAAGTACTAATTTTCTCTTTGCTGCCAAACTTAATGTACAAGTTTAGGATTTTTAATTAAAAGGAGATGTTAAAAAGGAGATATCATTGGGGTTCATTGAAGTGATTATAGAGATTTAGACCTAATTGTTCAGGCCTTTTACTGTAGCTACATTTAGGTAAGTATATGAGGATGAAATATTCATTTTGGAAATAGGTATACCATATATTTAGCCTCCAAACCATCTCATCCTTACTCTTTCCAGTACTTTCCTTTATTCCCCTCGTCAATCCTTTCTTCAACGTACGCTAATTAAAATCGGCAATGCATTTGCAGATACGTAAGGTCTCAACAAAGCGCCTGACGCCACTGCAAATGCTCATGAACAATGGTAACGATTACCATCAGGCGATCAACCAGCTCCTTTGCCGACTATGACATTAAAAAATGTACAGTACATTTCAAATGTTTTTATATTACATACGATAGGTAGGCTAGGTAGCCATTTTATTATATACGGCTTTTGATTGCCAAAGATCTCTTAACCTAGTATTGGGACGAACAGGCACTTTGATCCTGTGAGTGCTTGCGTAGCTGCGTCAGCCATGAGTGTCGGAAATCACCGTAATGGATGGAGGACTTTACCACTAGGGTTGCCACTTCATTCTTTTAGCATTAGTAGATATTGAAACCTAATGACATATTACGATTGATTTAGTATGAATTATTACTCTGAAATAGTTTTTGTACTGCTTTAGTACTGGCATATTTTAAGTATTGAAACTTTATCTCTTATCTTTAGTAATGTGTGAAAGTTATTCTTCACTTCGCTCAAATGATATTTTACCTCCTTTAACTGCTCCATTAAGTGAATCTTTTGGGAATGTTTGAAGGAAATAACACTGACTTTCTTAAATAAATATACGTGTCGCTTCTTTAGTTTTTGTGTAATCTTTTTTAATATTTCTAATGAGTAACAGCCCTGTGCGATTTCTTTGCGTCTGTGGCTAATAGATATCCATTACTGGCCACTTGTCTCGTGAGTCAAGCACGCAAACCTTTTCAAAGGAGGATTACCGTTTTATGTCGAGTTTTCTCCTAACTTACTCTTTGATTTATTTCTCTGCTTAATCTTTTCTTCATTACTTTCACTTACAAAACCTCAGAATATGATCATTAATCATTATCTATCAAAACATTATCATTATGTATACAGTTTATGTCCGTATTTAAATGGCATCATGGAAAATGTAATGTTTCCTTTAACATTAGCAAAAACATCTTTAAACGAACCATTCCATAATGGAGACATCAAAAAATGATGCTTGTGTGTAATATCTTAAATTCTAATTGCTATAGAAAAGCTTAATGTTGTCTGTATGTATTAATGCAAGTAAGTCTGGCCAAAGACTTGGGTAAGAAAAGGCCCAATCAAATACTAAGCGCATATATGTTTATGATTTTTATTACCAGAACTATAGTTAAAAAGCGTCATTTCTCGTATTCGGTTAAAAATTTCTTAATAAGGGTGAAACAAAGTACTTCAGTCCAATGATATTAAAAGTAATACAAACATTTACTGCCACCTAACATTCAAATAAATCCGATACTTTTTCCGTTTGGGTAACTCATACATTAAAGCGAAGTGTGAAAACTTAAAATTATAAAGTTTAAATTTTTTTTATTTACGTATCGTTTTAGTTGGTTAAAAAATACGACTTTTTTACCTCTATCCATCTATTCAGCACAATGCCTTAGGAAAATCATCTAGGAAAACATTCATATATTTTGTAATTATACTTACATAAAAACATTCTTAACCCTACAAAATCAAGTCGACAATCGGTAGAGTTTATTTAAGACGTGTTAAGCTAAATTGGCTGGTTCGTAGCGCTGGCAAAAATCTCATTTCCGTAGATAGAGGCGCAGACACACTGATAACGAGCAGCGCTTCGTTTGATAACCGTTTACTGTGTGTATATCGCTTTATAGCTTTCGCATGTTCGAGTGGGGAACTTGAATATGGAATGTTTATTTTTTATTTTTTTTTTAATGGACATGATTATTTTGTGGATTGTGAAAGGGATATGGGACTTTTTTCGCAAATATATTTATATTATGATTATAAAGTTCTTATCGTCACTTATGTTCTTCTAATATATTAAAAACATTAATATTTTTGATGGAATGTTTTACTGCTTTGAAATATGTATTATAAATATTAAACTATTTTTTTACTTCTTCTTTGCACGATGATCTAAACAATATTTATTAGTCTTTCATAGATTATTTATAGATTTAACAACAAAATTCGCATATAAACATTTTCTTCAATTTCAAGGTACATATTTGGGAGATATATTAAAAGGCAGTATTAATAAAGTAATACTAGCGAAGCGACGTTCATTTCTCAGGTTCGACTCCGTATTGATATTGCTGGATATTACGCCGAAAGCTGGTGGCGATGTAAAGACTTGATAATCTTTAGACAGGACTTTAAAATTTTAATTTATTTCTTTAAATTTGGAAAACTAGCTTTTAGTGTAGGTAATGATGATGTCGTTAAAGTTGATTTAAGATAATGAGGTTTTGCAGTTTTGTGTTATATTTGATACATTCAAATAGATTACGACAATTGGTTCATTGGTTCATTGGTTTCAGTTTTCGTTAATCACAATATATATTGCGTTTAACTCAAACTGAGTTAAAATGAGCAGCCTAATATCTAGCGGAGATCATATCTACCTTCATTCCAAGATGGCATGAGGTTCACCCTTCCCCCGAAGGTAGATAGGATCTATCAATTCATTCATTGAAATGCAGTTTGAAAATCTGCATTCCAGCCACTTTAAGTTGACCCAGATCGACTACACTATAAACTTTCGTATAATATCATAAAATCTAATTTGATTTGTCACAAAATACGACCAACTTCTATCTGTTTGTACATTAAAGATTACAAGAATGGCAAATTTATACAAATTATTCCCTTTTACGATTATTTTACATATAATGTTACCTGAACGTGATGTTAAATTCTTAAATTATAAGGCCACCCCCTGTGTCGGTTAAGTTTTGAAGTTTGCAATTTGAAGAATCTGTTTTTATGTCAGCACAGTACAGTATAAATAAAAAATGATTTTAACAAATAAAAATGGGGTGTCTATACGTAATTTCAATGCACAATATCAGAGGGTAATATTTGTTTAATCTAGAGCACGACATTCAGGCATCGACGATTGCAGCTAGATAATCTATACTTTATACTTTAGTGCTTCCTAGACGATTCGCTTTAAACGTTGGTTATATTGATATTAAATGGAATTTCGCGAACATTCGGTTAGTTTGGTTGGTGATATATGACGAGGTTAGATAATGTGTGGAGCTGTATAAGTTTGAAGTTGTTTGGAAATTGAATTATTTTTTGGGATTTTTTATCATGTTTTTGCGAACTGAGTGAGCTTCATGTGTGGTTATAGATAGACTGATATAAGTATAGTAGTTTATTATTTGCGGTCCTATCACAGAATAAACTATGTATGATGGATCCTGTTGTAAACAGAATCCTTTTATTAAAAAAAAAAAATTATTCGTCCTCAATGGGATCGTGGGTTGCCATTTAATATGAGAAAGAAGAAATCCGGTTTTTCTCTAGTCAAAATTCGAGCGTGTTCGAACAGCAAATAAGGAATAAAAAAGGTTTCTCATTGCGTTCATTTTTGAGGAAAACGCGTTGAATTTGCCCATATAGTATTATATACATAAAATGTTGATTCCGTAATACCATTAAAACATACGTATCGTATTTAACATTGAGTTTGTAATAATTAACTAGTCTATTAATCTTTAAAACTTCAAAATTATAGGAAAATATTACTTCACTTAAGATAAATACTATTCATAAATAGTTGTAAACGTTTAAGTTTATGAATATAAAGATTTTGTATTTGAGATTGAATTTCACGCCAGGGTCTGCTATTGTTTTTAGTACATTTAACTTCTAAGTATTTATTTTTTTCAGATTCAAATATGATTAAACTCATCTCGCTATAAGTGTACGTTTCAAATCAATTATGCAGATGAAAAACGATTGTCACGAGGAGACGGACTCTGGGGAAATTACTAGTGTACGTACTCAGGTCAGCGAGCTGGAAATATTCCTAAAATTTAGCCTAGAATGTGCTAGAATCTTCAAAAATTTTTATAGCTAGTAACTTAATTTGAGCCTACAGTGATTTTTATGATAATAATTTGAATTTTTAAATGTGGTCTTTGCGTTTATGATTTAAATAAAGCATTGTTGTTATTTTCAGTTTTACGTATTTATATTTCTTTTTTGTAAGTTGTTATACTGGTTGAACTATAGTTGTCTGCATTATGTCTACATTGTGTTCGAATATAAAGAAGAAACTTTCGTATTTTTGTATGTTTGTAACGTTTTCACCCAAAAACTATTGGACCGGTTTGAAAAATTCTTTCACTATCAGAAAGCTGCAACTTCACTAAGTGACATAGGCTACATGTGTACAACGGGCGAAACCGGGGCGAACAGCTAGTTTTAAATAATTTTAAGATTTTACATAATTTATATGAATATTTATAGAAATAAATTTAATATCTTTTATTTAAAAAATATTTTCAACTATGTATTTTGTAAAGATTAGGTAAATTTTATATATATATGGTCACTATAGCAATAAATATTTCTAGGCTGGTTATTTAAAATACATGTGAATGAAAATACAGTTAGCGCTCTTACAATTCACATTCAATCAAACGAAAGAAAGAGTAATATTCTGAAAGTAATATTTAAATCAGTTCAAATTCAGAAATATCTCGAACGCTACAATATCGCACAATTCCCCTGAAATAAAAATACACGCTCACATAATATTATTAAATAAAAATCTCCAGCGAATGGTAGGTAAATGCCTTGCACGGCTCTTATTAAATTGCTACTGAATTTTTCTGCTATTCAAAACGGGAGAAAAATATCACGAAATTGCGAGTGGAGCTAATGGGGAGCTATTTTGGGGATTTATTATGTGTTTATACTTATCGTATGCGATACATTTTGTAATAAACGTAAGTGGAACTTGTGGAGTGTTACAATTTGATACTGAATGACAAAAGGAGATTAATATATTAAAAAGTTTATGTACCTTTATACATTTATAACAAATAATCGTCACTTATGTGTTTAGTGTAGCCAGCAAAGTGTACCTTACACATGGGGTGATAAAGTGTGAAGGACTTTTCGAGATTAGATTAAAAACGAAAAAACTGTTTATCGTATAATATTAAACAAATATATCCAACCTCAAGGTAAAGAAAACACAAATGTAGTTATTGTAAATAAAATCGAATTCACAAGTTATATACCGAAAACCGGCGTTCCCAAAACAATCACTTAACAGTTTTATATCCAGTTTATTCATTTGTTTATAACTTTATTCGTGTTCTCGTAAAAATTCAATCTTGCGATGGAGGCGCCAGTAAACCGTTGTGCTGTGTTCGCAATCAGAGAGGAACATGAAAAATTTATCAACGCGCAATGTGTAATTTCAGTTATACCGCCATTACTAGAACATTCCGCGTTTTATGTTCTCGCTGTGATGAATTTTTTTAGCGTTGTTTTAATTGGCTTTAAACAACGCTACACAATCGCTAACGCTTAAGTAAGGAGTCGACGCAAGCTTTTAGTGAGTGATGTCAAAAATATTATTAACAATAAGGTGTAAAAAGATAGAAGAAGAAAATGATCAAATGCCCAGGATAAATTTGTAGTTAGTATGAAGTAAAATGTTTCAAATTTGTAATATATCACTTTATAATCTAAATTACTGATGATGCGTTGATGTGATGAACAGACTACGTTATTTTTCTGCTTAAAAATATACATAATTATGTATATTTTACTCTTTATTATACAACTATAATGAAAAAATATCTATTGTTTTTAAATACAACACTATCGTTATTTTCTGAAATACAAAATGGCTAACTCGAGGACATGAAATAAAATTGTATCTATCAATTATCACGGTGTAAACTCAGATAAGGGTCCAACACGCCATAACACTAGCCATATATTTTGAACTTTCAATCAAACCCTTCGGCTATCTACGACGTATCGTGTGTTCCAAACGACCATGCCCTATAAACACCGACAAAGGGTTGGGCACTTTTATTTGTAGCGGCGTGCAAACGGCCCAGCATCGGAGGGTTTCACGTCTCACTCGATTCCTTAAGGGTTTATTTTGAGATCGCCGTAATAAAGCAGATACAACGGGGTGAATTTTGAAATTGACTTCTGTTGTAAATTTTCTTTATTTCGCTAACAGGAATATTTTTAGTGCAATCCTAGAGGCTTTTTATTATTACAGCACTTCGTCTTAAAAATGCTTGAGCATTTAATAATTGTGAATATAGAATGATAAGTATGAATTAAGAAGTCGACGAAATAGCATATAATAAAATGATATCTCTTAAATTGTAGCATGTATAAAGCAAATTATATGGACTTCTCTTGAAGTCTTTTTAGATATTAACGACTGAATCACTATTATCCACTACCAAGCACGTTTTTATAGATATGTGAAACTAATCCCAACGAAACAGAGTACCTACGTGTTAAAATCTTTTTAAAATCTTTAAAGAATTTTACCTCCAAGTGTAAATATATTGTATAATGAGCAGGGAAGGAACTGGCTATCTTAACACAGGTTGTACCTAGCAAGAGGGCCAAGGCCTCTCAATAAAATTGTATCAAGGTCAAATAAAGATTTATTTATTTATTTAAATAAGGTAAGGAATTTTCTCCAAATCTTTTTATTATTTTGAAAAACAAAAAACCTTATAAATATTAGTAGATATTTTATTTATTTTCTAGGTACATATTGTAATCTAGAATATAACAATAGTTAAGGTTTATGACCGATCTCCACATTCAACTAAATGGCGATGGGTGTCGTTGAGATATACCATGTTACGATCGAATGCTACAATTTTCCTTCGACCGTAATAAAAAAACGTGTTGAGACTTGGGTCTGATTTGTTTTTATCTTTACCTAAAACATGTGATAATCGAAATTAATACCAAAAACCACATTCAGGTTTGAATAAATCTAAACAGATAACTGTTCTAACCCGCTAATTATGATTTTTAAATCAGTTTAACACATTTTTGAGGTTATAAAACATCAAATAACGTAAAGTAACTTTCTTAACTCATTTTCGTTTTCTGTACCGTCAGATCCATTTCATTGTTATTAAATTTATTCCCCATCTCAATTTCCTATGAACAAGGGTTTAGGAAAAAATCATTTATTATCAAATTTATTGTGCCAATAACAACTCGGAGGGAATGCACGCCGATAAATTTTATTAAGTGTATGTCAAGAAACTGTTGTGCGCAGGATATGTTTATAGGGTGTCGATATTGTGTATTTTTTCTTTACATTTTTTTGAAATGTGTTTACTGAATGAATTGATGAATTTAGTAATTTATTCGAAATTTACTCGAATTCTATAAAAATTGAGATAAACGTTAGTGGTTTGAAATTAAATCATAAGTATAGAAATTTTGCTACACAGTCGTTTAAAGCAAAATTTGTACATTATTCTTAATCGAACATGAATATATTGGTTCAGAGAGAAACATCTGTTGTTTAATAATCTATTCTTTTTTATGTTATAGACGAAAAGGAGGAGGTGGAACGTCTGATTGTTAGCGCTACCACCGCCCAGGAACTTTTGCAAAGGCGAAAGAATATTTATAGGCCTTACGCGTTCTCAAATGCATTGCAGACTTTAAAAGTATGGGATAAAGAAGGGATTGATGACGGTAATAAGGGAAAGGACTGGAAAGGGAAAGGAAAAGGATACAGGCCTGCGGTTTATGCGAAACACAATAGCATTCGGATACAACTGCCTCAACGCTATTTTTAAGGGAGGGTGTGTGTGTCCGGTACTAGCTAGCCCAATTCGTACCACAGCGGCCTCCCGCGTTCATTCCGCAAAAAAATCAAATATACCCATTAATAAACAAATTGCAACACAAACAAACGGCTAAATAATATAATCGTAGCCGTGAGCCACATCCGGCCTATCTGGATAGTTTGCACTACCGTTGTTTGCACATACGTAGTCGGATAACAAACAGCAAACCACATTACGGGCCCGAGGACTCCACGTGAATGCTGAATAAATTTTTGCTCCAGATCATAACGAGTAGTATATACAATAGCATAATCATGCAAAGGTTTAAGCATAGAAGACTTAATACGAATTAGTAATGGAGGCTATAATATTTTCAATATAAATATTTTCAATATAGATTACGCAGTGTAAGAACGTGAATTAAAGTACGTAGATTCTGTTCATCTCTAGTTGAAAGTGAAACATTCAATGCTTAACAGAATAGTAGTATAAATAGTAATTATATATTAACAACAAGTAGCAAATATAACTAAGACTCGATTCAACATTTTTTAATTCTAAACACTCACACCCATATACACACTAAAACCCATATACCTAAATATCTTTAGAAGTCCTATGAATTCCAACTGCCTACTTAGTTTTGTTGGAAATAACTCGATCAACGGCTTTGGACCTCTCGCGCGTGATCCGATCACTAATGTATCAAAAAATATACTAAAGACACCCTCTGGAGATAATCTTAGTACGTATGTTGGTGCAAGTCTTTAGTTTATTATATTAAGTTTTTAATTTATTTTTACATTATTAACAGATTTTTCTCATATTAAGAATATGAATAAAATATAGATAACATATATAAAAAAATAATAAAATAATGAAGACCGCGTGGGCGTCGAACCGAGGGGTCCTGGGTTCGATTCCCGGTAGGGACGCATAAAAAAAGTCTCGGTCTGGCAGACACAGAAGGCTGATCACCTACTTGTCCAAAAAAATAGATTAGTGAAACAGATGAATATCATCTGTCTCATACCCCTCTAGAGGACCCGGGACTTCACTCATGAATATGAACGTTCATTTTATCAGAACTCACATAAACTGGTTCAGCTCGCCGCTTCATTCTCTTAGTATCATGTGTCACAAAAAGATTAAATAATATATCGTAGACATTCACATTGCCCTTACACATATATTTTAACATTGAACACTAACAAACTCGCGCCTCAACACAACACAAACTGACACACACACACACACATTCATTCGTACACTCTTAACTATTAATACTTCGTTATAAACGGTATGCTATGTTTAATTCGGTATGCTAAATTTCATCAAAATCCGTTCAGTAGTTTCAGCGTGATTAACGGACAAACAAACTTTCACATATATAATATTAGTGTTATATAGTGTGATATCATTGGACAATTTTATTAAGGGCGAAATGTTTTATTGTAAATACTCTTGTATTGTGCTTAGCAAATAAAAGCCAGAACTTTGCTTGAGGTAAATATTTGATAACTACCCCTGTTGACTGCGGGGCTTATACTTACATTTGATAACTTTATTCTTCTTATGATCGAAGAATAGGAAATATTCTTATTAAATCTGTGATTTTTATATATTATAGAAACTATAGTTTTTTCCATGTTTCAGAATTATTTTTCCACGTGATTTTCTCCAAAACTTACTCGTATATACGTGAGGTCACATTTACCCTTATCGCTCGAATTCTATAAATTGCCCTTTGTTAGGAGTTGTTTCTTTTCCCCAAGTAATACAGACGCAATTCCACGTATCCCTGATATTCAGTTCAGTATTAGAAAACAGTATAAAGCCTTTGAAAACTTCATCATTCAGATAATCGCTTGAAGGTGCGAGTAAAGTTAAAAAGTGCGAGACGTGGGCAGCGTGCAAAGCGATGCGGGTGGACTGTATCACTTTCAGCGACTTCACCTCGCAAATAAAGTAGCTAACTTAAGGTGAGTACACGGAGGAGGTTATTTTGGAGGTCTTATGAGAAAATTAATAATCGACAAAAAGATAATGTAATAATTTGCTCGTGATTCGAAACTGTTCTTGATTTTCTGCTTCTTTGAACAGTTGATATATAAAGGAAGGCTATAATAGGCCATATAACCTCACTAGCTGTTGCCCACAGCTGCGCCCACAGTGTTTATAAAGTTTCATGGTACAAACTTTCATCCCCTATTTTATCCCTTTGGGGGCAAAATTTATCATAATCCTTCCTTAACGGATGCCTACGTCATAACATCTATCGGCATGCCAAATTTCAACCCGATCCGTCTAATGGTTTGGGCTGTGCGTTGACAGATCTCTATGTCAGCTAGTCTCATTTGAGTAATATATATTTAGACGTACGACGTGGGTTATATGTTTAATAGACGCTCGTCCCGGCTCTTCCTGGATATCAAAATTCGCGTTTTATCCCAAGAGAGCATTTAATCGGGATAGAAAATATTCTATCACCCAATTCAGCTCATATCCTGTCTGTATGCCAAATATCATCAAAATCTATTCAGTAGTTTCAGCGTGATTGTCGGACAAAGGACAAAGTTCCAAACAAACAAACCTTCATTTATAATATCAGTGTGATAGTGTTATTTACAATGCCTTTAAAGTTTTCGCTTTAAAGTTCGTTATTTACGCCAGCACACTAAAGAGACCTTGTCCAAAATTCGTAGTTCTTCCACGAACATCGGTATGCGTTTCCCGACTCCCAAATGCCGACTGACTGGCAATACTTGGAGTAGTTTAGCGTTAGCTCGAGTATTGTATTACACTTGTCCACGAGTTGGATAAGTGACAGTCCACTTTGAATACTGATATGTCATTATTGTTTTGTCGTGTGGTTATCAATATGTTCTAGGATTTGGGGATGATTCGAGAATCACTTTCCGGGCGGTGGGTAAGTTTTGGATTGAATTTCTCTTCTGTCTTGAAATTTTTTGTTTATCACCCTATATCCAGCCTTTTTGTTTTAATTTTTTTTAAGTGACAAAATCATCTTCAAAGGGCAGATAGAAATGTGTTTCATAGCTCTTGAAAAGATTGAGAAATAGAAGTATCAAGCATTTAGCTCACTCATTATATTAAGGAAAGGATACAAAAATGGACTGTTATACTAAAGTCGTGAAATAAAGAATGCAATAGGTTTTACTAGGTTAAAATAGGTTTTACAAGTTTAACGAATTGTTTAACGAAGTTTTCGAAGAAGAGCTTATTGTATAGGCACTACTAGAGATCACAAAACAGATAAACGAGGTTTATGGAAGGCCGTGTAGGTGAGGCAAGCACGCTGACGTTCATAGTATCAATGAAACCGTTCATATTATGAGCGGTTTCAAATATGAACATTTAAAAACGCTCATAATATGAACATTTTCATATACTGATATAAGGCTTGTATATATGAAGGGTTTTATGAACGATACAATGAGAGATTAAAAATTATACATATTACATTGCTCCCAATGCATAGGCACCATCTTGTACTAACCATGCGTTCGCGCTTTATAGTGTGTCCATTGCGTTTCAATCGCGAGAGTTTAGGGGAGTTAAATATTGGGACAAAAGCGGCGATACGACGTCACTATTTCCTTTCCGTCACTATATATAATCTAGCAAGTTGTTCGGCCCTCGTGATCCATATAATATATGCTATATTATAACCTAAGTTATTCAGTAGAGATATGCTACATTTTCCGTTAGTAAAAGAATTTTTGATATCCGTTCAGCAGTTTTTATGTGAAAACATTACAAACAAACAAACGAAAAACACTCTCCTCTCAAATGTTTCCTCTTTTTTAATATTACATTAAATATCAGGTACAAACACAAATCGCCATTGCACTTGCATTTGGGCAATCTAAAATCCAATAACATGTTTGACCGATAGCTACGTAACGTTATGTTATGGAACTCGAGAAATATTTTATTCCAGCATCAAAAGTCAGCACGGTCGATGTAATAAAGGATAGTACATATTAACATTCGGAGGGCATCCTTGCCCGAAGCATGGTTCATATTGGTTCATATCATTTTATATACCGCTAGCGGACCTTTATGTGGGATTCCGTAAAATGTTTGCAGTTAAATATCACTGTGACTTCTTTTAGATAGTGAGGGATGTTTTGTAGGAAAGGTGGTATATGCTACTTATATTATGAAGGCGAAAGTTTATAACTATGGATGTATGTTACTCTTTCACGCGAAAATAGCTTATCTTTTTGAAGAAGATAATATCTTCTATCTAAAATTGTTTTAAACGTAATGAAATGAAATGAAATTCTTTATTGCTTATAAAAAAAAAGAAAAACTGAATATAACATTAAAAGTAAGCAAAAGGCGGCCTTATCGTTAGGTAGCGATCTCTACCAGGCAACCCTTAAAGCAGCAGGAAAAAAGAATATAAATAAATATTGGGTGAGCAAAAATAAGGCAATTAAGAAAAAATTATTAACGTATTTGTGTAGATCAATAAGAAATTTATGGTTACAGTTTCTATGTCATGTTTATATATCAGGTTTAGTGTTTACAAATAATCAGTAAATATTTGTAAATAATTATTAATCTGTAGTTATTATTAATCAAAATTAGGATGTTTTTATGAAACTTGTTATGTGTGGGCATGTATTTTTAATGAAGACCAATATTAAAAAGAGAAGAAGAAGAAGAAATGTGTAAATGCTTTCAGGAATCAGCGCCTAGTCTTCTCTTTATTTATCAATGTTAATATTAAAACTGTAAATAATTAAACTATGTTCCTGTCCGCGGTTTCGCACATGTTGTTAAAGGGTCCCGGGGATATCCGAAATGTATCTGACTGACTATCCAAAGTACATTCTAGGGCCTAAAACTGTTTCTGTTCTAAATTTCATCCCAATTGGTTTAGGATCAAGCGTTAAGAAGAGTTCTTTCATTTATGATATTAGTAAGGATAAATTGTTTATATAACACGATTTATCCATACATTTTGTTTTTGCAAATTAAAAGCAAATAACGTATAATATCGTGATTTTCCCGGACAGCGGAGCGGGTAAGTGTTCTGTAAATACACGGACAAGCTGACGTCTGATTTAACAGTACATAAATGCATTCTATGGAGCATTATAGTTACCTATATAGATCTTATATGTTCTATGGAGATTTATACCTATTTGTACCTACAAACAAAAATGGCATTTCGTATCATGATTTCATATCTTTATTTGAACTTAAGAGGAAAGATGTGTTCTTTTATTGTTACAATAAAAAATAGATTTATTTTAAAAATCTCTTACCGTTAAAAAGCTGCATCATTGTCACACAAAGTCTGTGTTTTATTTATTTCCAACCCGACTGAACCCAGCACAAGCGGCTAGTTTGCTAACATTTTCGGTCACGCGGCGTTTTTGTCAATAAAACGTCAATAAAACGACGCGATATCCTAACATCGTAAAGTGGACGGACACCATACTGCTGTAATGTGTGAAATAAAACCATACCTTTATATTTTACGAGCCCTTAACTTAATATTACTTTTCACTTTCCCGTATTAATGCATACATATTTAACGCACGGTTCCACCTTACTGTGTAGTGGCTGTTTAGTAATATGTGATACTGTTATATATGTTGGTGTATTAAATATAAATGAGTGGATACAGTTGTGGGGAATTTGTTAACTGTATATGAGTGTATGTACAGATGTGATGTAGCAAGTACATTTATTAAAATGTGGGGACATTTTATGTGAGTTCTATTAAAATCGAATTAGACGTTTTATATCACTCTCTACTTCGTACTGTTGTGTTGACATAAAAGGTTCCTTTTTTATTTATAAAAACCCTTGCCCCCCTTTGGATTGTCGGCCATCTTGGTTTTGAAAATTGACATTTTACTAGTCCTTTTATTTTGAGAGTTTTGTCACATTTGGTCGCCGTATTTGACGGATTTTTATCAAAACATAGCCAAGAACCACAGCAAAAACCAAAATTGCATTAAAATCAGTATATCCGTTTGAGTCCGTCACTCAGACAAAAATATAGACGTCGACGTCAAACTTATAACACCACTCTAGAGGATTAAAAATCGTTAGACTTCACAGGCCAGCTTCTTTCACATGTTGATTAAAAAGTACCACTGATTCCCTACAAAATGTTCTCTATATTGTATGTTAATTTCCAAAATCCAGGACGCACAGGTTCCAATAGCAGCTAAGCAAGTAACTCAGGTGTCAGTTTGCAGTCTACCCACATTCCACATTCAATTTCCTCCCAACGGCGGACCGTAAAGCGATCGGAAAACTTTATTAAGCTCTTGTTCGCTCAAATTGTGTGCGTCTGCTGAAACAGGGGTATTTCTTACATCACGTATGTTATCATACTAGGAGTTTAAATGTAAAATATCTTCTATCACTGTAATAATAGAAAACGCATTCCGCGTTGAATACTTTTAGAAACCACATAAAAAGTCTCGCAATAGTAATATGTGAAGTGAATATTGAAATCGTCAGATTTATCGGTAAACTACATTTCCAAACCCTCATGGAGGCCTGTGTCCCAGCAGTGGGATGGTGACATTTCCAACCGCAGCTTCGCTCGTATAGTCCAAGAAATAAATATACAGTGTAACATTTTTCCCACATAAGCCCGCTCCTGTTTACGGGCTTAAAATTATCCTATGTATTTTATAAGGTCTCAAAATATATATGTAACAAATTTGACCCAAATCGGTTCTTCGGTTTATTTATTTTTATTATATTCGGTTCAGATTAAATCTGTTGGTTTAACTTACATGTAAAATGTCATTTCGCCTAATAAAATCGGTGAAATAGTGACTTAAAAACATATGTATTTTTGACGAAAACCTACTTGCTACAGTTATATCCTAATTATTTTCTCCGTTTCACAGGTCGTGGAAAAACAATTTAGTATTGATTCAAATTAAACGTGCGCATCAAAAGACAGTTGACGCAGAACTAATCGTAAAAAGTTTACGACCTTGTTACAGCGCCATCTAGCGGGACTCTCAAATCTGTTCCTGCATTGGATAACATTAAAACTAAGACCTTTATTGAAGGCAAGCCAGTAAGTAAATAAAATTTAAACGATGTGGTCGTTTGCTAGCTTTAAGAGTAGTTCTGGTAGCCGTAAAATGTTTTAAAACGAGCCACGAGTGATTTTATTGCTTTCGTTCTTTCTGATTAGACTCTAACTGGAATACAAATAACATTCTATTGTACATAAACGTTGATTATTTTAACAAATTCAGGTTAATGATGCAATTAAAAAAAATAGTGGATGACATATTTAAAAAAGTTTTCGGCTGTAGCACATATTGCATACTTGATTTTGAAAATGCGTTTTAAAAAATATGTTTTTGGAGGTAGGTTTAGTTAAAACTGTTTAGTTGAAAATATTGTAACCATTTGAGTTTCTTTAAATTTTAATTTAGGCTAGATATAAAAGATATATGCATCATAATAGTATTTCACATTAACCTTTTCTAATCAAGTATCATCCATTGTAAAATTATATTTATTCACATTTTATACTTGGACTTGTTATGATTTTAATAATGTATCATGTAGCTTAACAAAATTATATTTAAATGTACTCAATAGGTATTTGGCTCTAAAGCTGGTCGACACTGAATTGTTTTTTCATATATTTCCTCGTCATACACGGTCACTACATTATCCTCACAAAGTTCAAAGTGCAACGAGTTAAAACGATCGCTTTTGAGTAGAAAGAGTGAATTTCAGTAATGTAATGGAAGCCTTAGATGGCCGTCCAGTGAGTCTTACTGAGGACTTTTATATCGGACCGACCGATACATGACCTCTCTGTGAAGTGTACAATTCAAGATATAGATTACTGGATGACATTATTTGTTTGTGAATTTTTTAACGAATAAAAAAAATTATCTCGAAGCAGGATTCGAACCAGCATCATTCGCCGAATCGTACGATGCCTGACCTCTCTACCACCACCATCATGACCACCAGGCCACCTATGTTGGAAAGTCCTACGTTACAAAACTTAAGTTTAAAAAATAAAGGATTTTTCAGAGAATAAGACCGTTTCGATCGGTTTTTTTGTTGTTTTTTTGGATTTTTCTGGATAATTATATGAAAGAGGAAAAATTAACACTTAGTTATAATATAATCCTCAACTATATTCTATAGTACTGTTAAAGCGTTATTTTTTGCCCGCTCCTTAAAATTCGATAGGTTCCATGTTGTAGTGAGTTTTTTATCATATGTTTATATTCATGACATTAAAGTAAAAGTCCATGAATTTGTGAAACAATGAGGTGGTTTAGAAATTGGTGGCTTTTGACGATTCAGATTTATCCAGTCTCCATATATCAACGTCCAAGTTGCTCAAAGATTGAAAGCGGCGAGCGGCTAGGCGGCTGGATTTATGAGGATTCCCTCCGACGCGGCACTCCTCTCTGATTGCTAGTTTATTTCGTGTCAAATGCGTAAGCTATGGGAGACAATTTTTATTTGAACCAGCTCTGCTTTCAGCAAGGGTTGCGTAATGTGTGTAGCATGGGCGTAAACAGGGAAGGAATGGGATTCATTTCTATTGAAAAGAAAATATACAATGTTCTTATTTTATGTCTTTTTGGTCGTTTTACTTTAATGTACCCCCCGCCCCCTATACCCCTCTCCTATCTAAAATACGCCTGTGGTGTGCAGGACGTGGTGTGATTTGTAAGCGAATAATTTGTTTTTTTTTTGTAATTAAAATTAGGTCGCTTTTTGTGTGTATAATGTTCTGAATATTTACACATTCATTATTTTACATGTAATAACATTTTATTTAATAATTGATATGTTATCGAACAATGTGTATTATTCCATTATCTCTCAGGTTTATTATTTCACATGTAATAATTATTTAACATCTAGTTAATACGTTCTCGAAAAATGTGTAGTATTCCATTAGCTCTAAGGTTAATAAAGGAATAATTAGGAATGCTTCCTGGTTAAACAATTATCTATCAAAAAACAAAAAGTAGATATATAACGCAGGGTGTCAGTAGTTTCAGTAAAAATTACTCACGTAATTAAAAAAAGGACAAACTTACTGACAAGATAATACACACACGTAACAATTCTTAACACACACATAGCAAATACTTTTTGCCACGAGAGTGAAAGAGAAAAAAACACAGTGACATAATATTTTATGCGGCAACTTTGTCGAGACCCCATACCACCATACATCATACAACTATCAAAGTTCACGTGTAAGTCCCTCAAACTTCGAAGACTTGGATTGTTTTATTGACTCCATAAAATAAAGTCACCTGGACCTTATTATGTTACACGAGTCACGACGTAATGGAACTAAATATGAACATATTATATATGGCATTTATTACAGTTAAGTATGGTAAAACAACTATAAAGATTTACACAACGTGATGGTTTAATAATAATATAAGCTTAAGTATAAATCGACTTTTTTCGAAAACATGCCGCCAAATTTTACAAAGATTGATAAATATAATATCAGTACATCTGTAGTCATATATATTATTAGCTTTTGCCCGTGGCACGCGTTAAGTTCAGAGTAGTTTAATAGATGTTATCATAATATATATAAACTTTCCCTATGAATCACTCTATCTATTAAAAAAGGCATCAAAATCCGTTGTGTTTTAAAGATTTAAGTATGCATAGGGACATAGTGACAGATAAAGCGACTTTGTTTTATACTATGTAGTGATATAGGATTAATTTTGTTTTCTATAATTTGAAAGGTTGCCTTGTAGAGGTCGCTATCTAGCTATAAGGCCGGCTTTTGCTTATTGTTTGTGCTTCATCAACTTCCTCATCATCATCAGCCCTTATATGTTCCCACTGCTGGGACACAGGCCTCCTATGAGGGTTCAGGCCATAATCCACCACGCTGGCCAAGTGCGGGTTGGCAGATGTCACATGTCGCCGAACTTTTGATTCTTTGACATGCCGGTTTCCTCACGATGTTTTCCTTCACCGTTTCGAACAGTGGTGATGCTATCCACTTGCGCAGATAAATTGAAAAATTGTTTGTGTCACGTGTTCATTTTAACCGCAATTAAATAGTGTATATCTAATTACATTTCAAGATACGTACAAGTTACATCATGTATGCCACAATATCGGATTAATATTAAACTTCTGGAAAATCTGAACATATTCAATAATGTCACATAGTTGCAGATCAAGCAGACAGATAGTATTAAGTTTCTGTCAATAGCTTCAGATACAGCGTGAATGGGAACTATTTGGAGACATTACACGTGTAGACTGGCGGCATATGAAGTGGATATAATCTGCCTTTAATATCTGACTTGTGTTGATGAATTGACGAATATAATGTACTAGCTGCGTCCCGCGGCTTCACCCGCGTAAGTCTGTATACCGTAGGAATATCGGGATAAAAAGTGCTTACAAGCATTATTGAAATATAATAAAAGCACAAGTTTTTAGTTTAAAAAGTTCAAATTTTGGTACTTTTATATTTTTTACGATCAAGTATCAAATGATATTGGTGGATGTATGAAACTGAAGACTATCCGTCAAAGGGCGGATCGACACGCCTCTACAGGACGAAGCTTCGTGATTGTGACCCCGATCTTATTTATTGCTATAAAAGCGTAATTATGGTGTCTCTATGTTTTTGTTTGACTACAGTGATAATGTGTGTTTTTGTAACTGAGAATTTTATGACACTTTTTGAAAGGAGCGGGATAAATTGACAATGTATTAGATTTTATATTATTTATTACAACAATGACAATAAAAATCAAATAAAAAAAATAATAAAATTCGTCATATTGTTTACAATAACAATTCTTATAGAAACACTTTTGAATAGTCATAATATATCTTTAACATTTACCGCTGGTTCGGAAAGCAGTTTCTCAATTGCTCTCAAATCAATCCAAATTCAATAGATATAACTATACAACAGAGTACTTGCTCACGTTCCTGGAAATAAAATATGTCAAATGATTCGTCATTTTTTTATTCTTTACATTAAATTTGATGACAACTGAACAATGCTTTTGCGTATCAAAAACAATTTAAGAATTCCATTAACAGTCAGACCCAGTCACAAGAAGCTACCTAGCCACAAATTTCAAAAGTGTTTACGCCAGTCTATAGTCTCCATATATTTAAACTACAATACACGTCAAAGTTTAAAAGCCTCGGTGCATGTGTTCCAAGTTTATTGAGAAATGGCTTCGTGAATTGATTCTGACGTCTTCTTCCCGATTTTAAAACACGCTAAAATGTCTTGCTAGATATGTACGAGACGAATGATACTTTAAGCGCTTCGTGAATAAGATCCAAAATCCTCTGCAAGGTGTTTAAGGCTTTATGAAGAAAAGCGGACGTCTTCATATTTATTAGTGTTGCTTTTTGTGTGTAATGGATTTTTAAGTGAATAAACAAGATGCGCGGCTTTCATGGTCGTTGGTTTCGAAGATTTAATGTTTTTAAAGGCCTTGTCCTTATTAAATTACGATAATTGTGACAATAATTATAAGATCTTTTTTAATTTCTTTGAGATTGGTTTTGGGAATAATTTGGAAGTTTGATTGAAATAAAAATGAATTAACTGTATTTATCTAATAAAAAGATTTTAAACGGTTTGGTAGAACTTTCGTTGTTTTAGAACTAATAAATGCAATGTTAAAATATTTAAAAACCCAAGTATAAAAGGTATAGTTGCTTTTTGGATATCTTCTCAAACATACAACATTTCAATAACTAGTTTTAAAACTAAAGTTTATTACCATTTTTTCTTTTTTAATTTAGTAAATGTTGTTTTTTCTTGTTTGTTTTAACGCGAGTATTTTACAGTTTCCCCATGACCACGTTCGGAAGTAGGTTTGAAACGTCGGCTTAAATAATATAATGAATAAATCGCGTTTTAAAATGCGGTAAAACGTGTTTAATTTCTAAAGATATAGTTGCATATTTGCTGTTCGGATATCTTTCCAAAAACTAGTTTTTCAAAGTATCAATAATAAAATAAATATGTATAAAGTATCGACTCTGATAAGTCGCAGTATACGGGGTGACAAGCTGTAGCGGGCGGGTCGAGGGCCTGATGAAAAATAGCAGATGACTTTTTTAAGTATCACTTTCGGAGGGCCATGTTGTTGCCATCCTATTAAATGTGAATTAAATGTAATAAAATTAGTACATACAAATTGTTAGTACTTAAATAAATAACATGTGGGACATGGTTTTTGGTTGGTTTTTCTTTAGTATTCATGCTTTAGGGAGGAAAAGATTATTGGGAATTTTTCAGAGATCTAATTATATAAAACACTTATCTCTAATGTACAAGCGGTTGTGGATTTGATTTTCTATATTAGATAAACTTACTACTAAGACTGTTTCTTCTGGTGTGGTGAGAAACCACCAGATAATAATAGGTTAAGTGCGTGATACGAATTTTGATTCAAAAAGACTTAATTGGATTGTAATGGACTCTTCTTAATGGTGGCTTCGTCTTAATGGTGTATAATTTTACTGTAATAGCATACTTGGTTCCCTGGATGGTCAGTGCTTCAACATCGAATGTGAACGCACTCACTCGAATTTAAACGATCTAACACCTACAGTATTTCCTAACAATAACGGCATTGAATCTTTAAAAAAATGCGCATTGGTTATTTAAGGAGGCTCGATTCCTTTTCCTCGCTCGTCATTTCGTCTATCCTTTGCTTATTCCTTTTCTTAAAAGTGGGCAGCGCTTTTACAGCAACTCTGCAAACGTTCAGGGGCGGTAGTGTTAGTTTATCATCAGGCGAACCACCAGCTCAAATGCCAGCTTATGGCATAAAGAAAATAATAAAAAAACCGGCAAAGCACCTGTAACACCACTAGTTATAGTAGTGTTTACGGGTGTTGGTGACCACATCAGATGGCGTACCTGCCCCTTTGCTTGCTCTGTCATGAAAAAAATCTATCCTCATGGAATCTAGAATCTATCTTTTAACAGTTTTTCAAGAAGGATTGAATGCAAAGTCACGACTTCCGAAAATACGCTACATCTTGTCTATAAAACTATTAAATATATAAATAACTATATACTCAGCATATTACACTTTTCACAACGATAATCGCCAACAGCTTTATTCAGTAATAAAATATTTCCCGCCATTCTATGATACACTGATAAAATCCAGTGGAGGTGGACTTAGCAGAAAATTCCGTCGCCCGTAATAAAACGAATACTGACACATTGGTTCACGGACAGGGAGGGAGTGAGGCATTTTGATAAGAAATATATATTGCAATAGGTACATACTAATTATTGGTCGAACAATACATACTATTACTACTTGGTCAGGTAGGTTTGCAAACTTTTTTCTACCTAAATTCTTATACTTTATATTTTTCAATTTGGATAACACAGTATTTTTATGATCGATAATAAGTCTACAAAAAACCCAAACTCAAAACTTTATCTGTAAACTGTTCCAGAAAATGTGTAGATAGTGGGATAGTGTGTAATAATAAGAGGGTGGCATATTATAAATATTAATACTAATATAATGCAAAAGTAACACTGTCGGTCTGTGTGTCTGGCGGCCTCCTTTTCACGCCAAAAACCACTAAACCTACTTAGATTAACAGATTTTGAGAAAAAAAGCATATTATAGTTTATGTCCTAAAAATCCTGAACTGGAATGGAGTTTACCTTTGGCTGAACTGAACTAAACTGGACTGAACTGACTGAAAGCTGTGTCAAAAAAGGCAAGATTTAGTAATGAATGAAGATTTTCTGTTTAATCGAAATCCAATCCATTGTGATCATCCATCCACAGTGACATAAAATATATAAAAATGTCTTTTTATATATTTTATATCCTGGTTCTTCATACATTCTTACAAACTTTAAGCAAGATAAGTGGGATATTATCCCACAGTAGCGGATTCTTTGGTCTAAATCTGTCCCTGGGCACAGGCCACTCGTTTTGAAGAGCAATAATTCCACAAGTCAGCAGCATGCGGCGCGAGGGCTCTTGAAAATGAAAATATATAACCACTTCACGACGCCTTTGCCGTCACTAGACGATTCGTTTTAATCTATATAAGATTATTGGTTTTTACAGTATGCAATATTTGCAGCACTTATTAATACAATCTACATATATAATCTACTACAGATTAAATAGGTCAACGACGACAACACTGAGTATGTACTATTATTAGTACTGTGATTTTTTGGGTTCCTTACCCAGAGTCCTTTGTAGTACTTTTGTCTATCTATACGACTGTTACGAGACTGTATCTCAAGAAACGCGATAGACAGTTGAATGTCATGGATGATGTTTTAATTCCGTTGTCCATAGAGCAACAATAGAAAAAAAAAGATTAAGCAATGCTTGGCCCGGTCATTGGATGTATGACCATGTGTTTCCTGCGCTTGATTAACTTATTTTTACGTAACCCGTAGAAAAGAAGCCTAATGTTATAATCCGGACTTTATCACTATCCGGACTGTTCAGAACTACGTTAATCCTCCTACTAATATTATAAATGCGAAAGTTTGTAAGGATGTGTGTGTGTGTGTTTGTTGCTCTTTCACGCAAAAACTAACCGTGAAACCGCGGGGCGCAGCTAGTGAGTAATAAACGTATGTTAAACATAATATATTGCTCATATCTAGGACACTACAAAAGGAACGGATAGAATTTTTAACCAGCACTTATTTTCACCAGAATCTTATAATGTGAAACGATACTGATGGTTCTTTAAAATAAAGTAACGTTATTTATTTCATTTCTTTCCTACATGAAATTCAATTAACATTTATAAAACACTGTTTTAATCATAGAAATTGAAGGTGTACTTATTTAAAAAACGTTCTACATTTCGTTACAAACTGTTTGCTGTTTAAATACGAACATTAAAATTGTAAATAGCACTTTGCCGTACTACTGTAATATTGAAGCAGTATTAAAAAGAAAATTTCATTGTCCGACAATACAAATGTTCTACTTGGGGCGCATGATGAAATAAAAATAAATTATATTCCATCGTAAGCACAAAGCTGTTTAATTTTTAATATTCGCGCTCAGTCCGCGTAAAATTGCAATCTACCCCCGAAAAACGTAAAAAACACACCGCGTTCTGTACGTAGCAGCTTTTGTTGAGTTAAGAACACTCATAAGAACCTTTGTGATATGAATCCTTACAACTAATACGATAATGTGCTATCAAAATAAGATATCTTGAATTGATGTTTCATTCAGCTAGTGTTCCATAAAAGATTATGCTGGAATGGACATTTGAGTTGCAAACCCTCGAAAGGATAGTAGAAAATAATGTAATGTAATAAAATTTATATATAGTGATAATACGTATAGGTATAATAATAAAATTTATTTTTTATTGTTTATTTTTGGAAGTAGGAGAAATTCCTTACAATTTGTTTCTCCCTCATTTAATTCGTTCAGAAATGAAAACACCGCACTTGCGTTATCCAAACGTTGAGTATCCTTTCTTAAAAAGATCGGAAGGCTATTAAATTGTATCTGCGGAATTCATTATAAGAATAATTCATTAGATTTTGATGGTTTCTACGAAACTTGCAATATAAAGAATATTGCTTAATTTTCGTTTTGGTTCTTTACAATTTAGCTCCTTCTCCTCTTCGGTTCCTTCACCTAAGGTAGCTGTATCTAAATCCTTTAGTTTCTATGCACTCTTAATTATCGGCTGGGCCGATTTTAGTAATGTTTTATGTCTTCAGGTGGACTCTATAATGGTTTAGATAAATCATTCGAACGCGAGTAAACAAAAGCTATCATACTATACACATGATAATGAAAACATAAAAACTTTATAGAGAAAAAAGCTAAAATTAAAGAAATAAATCAGTACCATAATACGTAAATACAGATAATCTATAATGAAATTTTCGTCTCTCACTGGAGCGAATAAAAATATTATTTTTGTCCCTTAATGTGAAAACTGTGTATTGAGGGATGATGGATCGGGCAATCGCTTTTCTTAGATTTTAAATATCTAACATTTGATCGAAGATGATGCATCGCTATTGAATATTATGATTTTATACATGAAGAATTCTAAAGTAACATGTAACTGATTTACTTTCCCACAGGGAATGTGTAATTTTGATTACATAATACATTTCATTGATACTTTTGTAGTATTTTCTTGTGTTTGATTTTACGCGAGTATTTAGAAATTAAAGACTTAACAGATTTTAAACGCTGATGCTTTTTTGCTAAATTTATTTTAATGACCACAACACAAAAGATTAAAATCTTATTGTTAGTAGTTACAGCTACTTGATAAGAAATGTTTATTTATTCAAATTTCAAAATCAGATTGCACTATTCACAGTCTACACTTGCAAATATAAAAGTCGCCCAAATTGATGCCCGTCAAAATATTTTCCCCAAAACCGCGGTATACCAAACCTGGCAACTCACGGAGCGGCGGAGACTAACGAGTTACAAAACAGGCTCCTTTAATCTGTAAAGCCAACGAACAAACTCTCCCGATGATTAACCGCTTCGGCACCTCGCTTTATTCATTTTTATTCATTCCGCATTCACGCCGAATGTATTCATAGAGTTCACCCTTCGGAGCTTCGTTGGGAAATTTTTCAACAAATTCCTCGGAGTTATGTGTGGCTTCAGTTGGAGCGAGGCTTGATTATTTACTGTTTTATCCATTTTAAAACACAAGGAAATTAATTTATGATCTTGGAGTATTAACATGAAGTACTTAAGATCACAAGGTCATTTTATTTACCTAAAAAATTTTAAAAACGTTACCAAAAACACGAAATGTCATTGGTCTCTTGATTTTTAGATAGATATGGCAAAACAATTTATAAGTCCTTGGAACCTTCTATAAATCTAATATTGATCTAATGATAAAGCGAAATTTAAGATACGAAAACAAAAGTACAGCACAAATTCTTGCTATGAATTGTAGAAATATAAATTTTTAACAAACATCTGTAATTTACCGCTCTCAGTGTGACGCCACTTATAAAATTATTCGCTCTTTTACCGCCGCTTGGTACACAGCTAATCTGTTGATATTGATACCACGTTCCCCGGCGATTATTTAAGGATTTACTGTGGTATATAACATTCCTATGAAGTACTTAGACTTGGAAGCAAACTCGCGTAAACAATGGAATAACTCCTACAAACAACAACACATTGTTATTCAGAAAGCCTCGATAATTTTTATTTAAACTCAAGCGTTAAAACCTCATTTATTTTAATTTTATTTAAAGAAATCTGCATCAAAAAATATCTTTGATAACAACATATCAAATGCACAGACTATGTAATATTTATTTGTATCTGTATGCACTGCCAGTTCACTGAACTTCGAGAATGTTCTAGAACAAGTTTGAAATGTTTGAATTATTGAATTTTCGCACACAGCGGTCGGAAGTCGCGCGTCGGACGTCCCAAGGCGATACCAAAATACGGTTCTGTTGGAAATTAGTCAATCAATTATAGCCTTTACGCCTTTGCGATAAGAATTTAATTAGTGTAGCGTAATAATGTAACAGTTTAGAAATTTTACGTGTTTACAAATTTAGTAGGATAAGGGATGTTTGTGTCTTGTTGGTTACGTTCGTAGTGTATTTTTATGAGACGATATTTTGTTGCAAGTATGGATTTCTGTTTTGGAATAAGTATGTGTCCTACTAAATTGGCTATTTACATAATGTAATGGAAGTATGACATAAATTGTGCTGTTTAGTATAAAGATACCAACAACTACGCAATAGGTAGAATAATATTAATATAATAGTAGTATATCAATTGACTGTTACGTTGTAAATTTTTAGTGAATGTATTTCAATGATTCATCATTATCATATATGTTCCCACTGCTGGGAAACAGGCCTCCTATGAGGAATCAGGCCATAATCCACCACACTGGCCAAGTGCGGGTTGGCAGATGTCACATGTCGTCAAACTTTTGATTCTCGGACATGACGGTTTCCTCACGATGTTTTCCTTCACCGTTCTTAGCAATGGTGATGTTATGTACATGCGCAGATAAATTGAAAAATCAGTTTTTTTTCCTGCACGCTCGCCCGGTCTCGAACCCCGACTTATCGATTTTGAAGGCCGAGGTTCTCACCACTGAGCCACCACTGCTATGATCCATTAAACAAGCAGAATATGTATGTATAATGGATATATTATTTATTTTTGAAAAAACACAGGTATTGGATTATTGGTGTGCTGTAATTTCGGCTAGGATAAAAAAGCGGGCGTGCCGCAAGTAGTTTCAAAAAGTATTCAATGCACTCTACAGAGTTTTCAATACAGATATAATAAGAAATTTTGAATGCTTTCTATAAATTCCATACGTTCGAAGTTCGAATTTAAATATTTCAAAGTCGTTAAAAGAGCTATCCCAGCATAGATTAAATAAAAAAAAAAACAATGAGACACGTTGCTAAACTGGGTCGTTAATCAGACGTCGGCGGATCTAAAATCATTTATAAATCCTCGCCTTGCAGAATTTTTCTTGTCTTAAGTAAATAAAAATCCAATCAGAAGCAAATCCAATTTTCATTCTCGTCGTCGGATTCACTTGGGATTCGCTGGAGATCATTTTTTTTCTACTTTTACATCACACTACTGGTTTGAGTGTGCATCGATCTAACGTTTATTAATTTAAATTGTATTAACACTAGAAACTCGGAAGGACTAAAAGTACATTGGGCATATTTGACCCGGTCCATGAAAGGTTATGTATAGAAACTTTGTGTTCTAAATTTAAATTTGCATCGTGTTAGCGTTTGTTGATCTAAAAGGTATATTCTAAAAGGTATTGTAGTTTTAGCTGACCAATAACCATTTACCACAATTCACATAATTTAATTTCAAACAGAAATGTTATTATTAGGAAAAAGCGTAGCATCTGTTTCATATATTTAGTAAAATATCAATTGGATTTAAATAACAATGGTGGTCACCGCAGGCGTGGCGCGAAAATCAAATTCATGCGTGACAAAGATACTGAATAACTAGATTAGACTTAATTTTTGGTTTTTATAGCATTGAAATGCTTTTATAAATGAGGAATTTTTTTAAAGAATAGAAAAAATTCGATCACGGGGCGGGATTCGAACCCGCGTTTCTGCCTAACCGTAGCAACCGTAGCAACTTGCGTGAAAAAAACGTGATCGAATTTTTTCTATTCTTTCAAAAAAAATTTCTCATAGATTAGACTTATTAATATTATGAACAATATGAAGTTCTAGTGTCAGAATGCTCGTTTCTATACTCCTCAGAAACGGCGGGACCTATTTTTATAAAGTCTGCGTATCGAGTAGGTTTGAGAATCGTCCAACATCTATTTTTGCAGAACAGCGTTTGCCGGGTCAGCTAGTATTATGAATAAAAATTTGTACTATGAATCTATTTTACTTTTAATATTCTGGATTATTAAATGTATTTTTTATTCGGAACCTACGAAAGTAAAATTACGATAAAGTAGCAAGCTTAAAAATGCATTCTATAGGATAAATATATACGAAATTATCCCTGACAAGTAAGAAAATTGCTATAAACATAAGGACGCACAAGAATTATAACTATAGTAAGTCGCATCTGAATCTTTAAGTCTGTCCGTCTCACCCTAAGCCACGACGGAATGGATTCCATTATAGGTTATTTATGGAGTGGCCGCAAAATATTTATCTGTCGATAATGCCGCGCCCGACGGAAATGAAAACTGACTGTCAGCCAGTGATTGTACTAAACATTCATATAAATAATGCTTGGTGAATATTTTAGATATTATTTCACGTTTGATGGATTTCTTTGCGGATCTTGAAAAACAGAATGTTTTGGCATTGATATTGGGAAAAGTTCTCTTTGATAGATAATTTCTGCAGAACCAAAATTGGTATAAATATATTAAGAATCTTGGAATAGGCTATATCTGTTTTAGGTTGTCGCCCTTTTGTCGAAAGGGTTTCAGATATGTTGTTATTTAGTTAGTTGTAGGCTAAATGTATGTATCTAACTAAGCCCACGATTTTGTTAAAAACATTTGGTTCCTTTGAGTAAATAGTTCTCTTTTTAATTCGTAAATTCCTCATTAACGCAATGAACAATAAATGCCATACAACTTCTTTCTTCACTCAAATCCTGCTCAAGAACAATTTATTATTTTACATTATCGAACTCGTTATTTTTGCTAGAAAAACTTCCAAAACATGAAACAGAACATGCAATACTTAAATAAGATAGAACAAGGCAATCATTGTACGCGATAACGGGATGCATTTCCATAATATCCGCTGTGTGGTCTACAGGAAATGGATTCTCCTATCTACATTACACTGTTTGAACGCTACAATTATTAGGTTATAAAATCGTTGCATTCAATGTGTTGTTAATAGGGAACAATTGGGCATGGGATAAAAATTTGTTGTGTTTAAGTGTTTGAATAGGTTTAATGGGTTTTTGTATAGATTTAAATAATATTCTAGTTGTTTGTGTACTAAGTCATTGTTGAAATAGGTGAATTGCATTGTATGAATATAAAATATATTTTAATTAATTATGTAATGACAAATAAAAACAATAAAAAGGACATATTCAAGCTCTATGGATTTAAAATAGCAAAAACAAGCCAATCAGAAGATGAGAACTTGGAGCATACATCTTTTTCGTTTATTGTATGGTTCATATTCACGAAGATACCAAAAATACTTAAAATCTACACGAGGAGGCCACGCAAAAGCACGAAACGGTACGATAACCAATATTTCAAGCGGAAAACCCAAATGATTTATACCCCTGATGAAGCAGACCATGTAGAACAGTGATTAAATTGGAGCAATTTAAAACCACTCGCGGATGCTTGTCCAATTTTCTCCGAACATCGTATAATTCAGGGGTATGCTGGAGCTGATAAAAATTGCTCTGTTATGTATAATGTATTAATCTTCTTCCTGACTACTTATGGGTAGAATATATCTGAGGTTCTTTAACATTCATGCATGTGGAATGACCAATAAGATCAAAATTAATTCCCTGTATGTTTGTATGTCATGTCATGTTTGTACTAGTAAATAACTAGTCAGTTATGTACTGATGTGTTTTATAGAATAAATTACCCATTGGTTCAACCCTTAATGGCAGATATACCTAATGGCTAAAAAGGCATAGAACGCTACGTTATTCTCTAAGAATATACAAAGCACGGCGGTTTATTTAAATATTACTCAACATTGCAAAACATATGCAAATGACACGATAAAATCTTTTAAAGAATATTCTCGAGAGGCTTTTTATGTCGACAGAGTCCATTGTGTCGGAGTTAGTACGTTATCTTGTACGTCACATGCAAGGCAAATAAAATTCTCAACAATATAACGCTAAAGAAAAACTACGTATGGTATTGTTAATGATTTTTCTACGGGATAAGGTTTTTTATGTTTTATCATTTTATTTTTAAAGATATTGTTGTAGAAATATATTAAAATGTTTGTTTACAGTTGTCGGAAACAATTACTTGATGTTATCGATTCAGTGGAACCAGACATTACTTCCGACAAATAAACAAACAGACACAATTTACGTCTTTCAATACAATTGTTCAATAATTCAAATAAATAGACTTCTTATCCTAATCCTTAAATGAGAGCATAATTTAAATAATTCGTAATAAAAAATATAGATTTGATAATTATTTCTATCACATAAGTGATTAGAAAGTGCAAATACAAAAACATGTACTTGTTACAAACTGCCTTAAAATAGGTACATTCAACGGTGTATATCGAACTGTAAAATAATTTTTGAAATCAGTCCAGTAGTAGCTGAGATTAGCGCGTTCAAACAAACAAACTCTTCGGCTCTATATTCTTTCTAGCTTTAACCTGCGGCTTCGCACGCGTTAAATTCGGAGTAGTTTAATAGATGTTATTATACACATAAACCTTCCTTTTGAATCCCTCCTCCTCTATTAAAAAACCTCATCAAAACCAGTTGCGTAGTTTTAAAGATTCAAGCACACGTAGGACATAGGGACAAAGAAAGCGACTTTGGTTCATGCTCTGTAGTGATTTCTTAGTACAGGTTCTTAAACAGCATCGATATTTTGATCTTATATAATACTTAAATTAGTAGCATTATTCGACTATAAAACTATGTTTAATACAAAATAATACGTAATAAGAGTTATATAAAGTACAAATTAATTTAGCCGCTGAGAGGTTGTCTGGTTAACTGTGTAAGACGGAACACAAACTTTGTTATATACTTCTAATGGAGCTTGAGTCAACTTATGTAAGTAGCGTTTCGCCCCGGCGTGACCCGTGGTATCCGTGGTACTTTTTTCTCTATGGCAACCGTTATTTGGTACTAGACTTGAATGATATTGAGAAAACCCGCAAGGGCTTTTATTTATTTATTTATTTATTTATTTATTTATTTATTTATTTATTTTAAGGATCACAGGTCGTTACATATATACTTAAGCTATAGATCATTTATAAATATGAGTTGGCACAAACTGTTATATGTGACCACAACTATGTACACACAAGCGTTAACATGAATTTATGAGATGAAACAAACTCATAACTGGACTAACTCAGAAGTCCAGTTAAAAGTACAAGTCCAAGTATCACGAGAGTGTTAATTCAATATCATTGTTTTATCCTAAATCTTGATTCAAAAAACCTTAAATCAGACTAACAGAATATTTAAAACCAGCCCATTACGATTAATTGGACTAAGATGACATTTTTAAATATCAATAAGGCTTTGAGATATTACAATACTTACACCAATATGATAATTTTCATACTTATCTAGATATTCTTAACAATGCGCCAATTAAACTCAAACTCAAACATTTATTTATTCAATTCGACTACCTATAGAAGCACTTTTGAATCGTGATATTACTCAGTTATAACATTTACCACCGGTTCGGAAGGCAGCTTCTACAGAGAAGAGCATGTAAGAAACTCTGTAGTTGCTCTTTTAAAATAACATCAATTTTACATTTTAATTCTACATAATATTATGTAACATTTACATAAAAACGATGCCAAAGAACTGTCCTGTGGTTCGTAAGCTACATTCTATGGATTGTCATCTTCCATATCTTATACCTTTAAACGAGCAATTCTTGTATATATATAATTGGAATCTCGGAATCGGCTCCAACGATTTTCATGAAATTTAGTATATAGGGGGTTTCGGGGGCGATAAATCGATCTAGCTAGGAATTTTTTTTAGAAAATGTCATATTCGTGTTTTATCGACTTAAACTTACTTGCGTTTGAGTAGTCCCAATTTATTATGATTCTTCCTGACATCTATTGGCGAAAAATAATACTATAAATGCGAAAGTTTGTGAGGATGGATGCATATGTATGCGTGCGTCTGTTACTCTTTCACGCAAAAACTACTGAACCGATTGCAATAAAATTTGCTTCGTAGATAGTTGGACAACTGAAATAACACATAGGCACTTTTTATACCGATATTCCTACGGGATACGGACTTACGCGGTTTCGACCGCGGGTCACAGCTAGTATTCATTAATGTATTATAGTAGGCTCTCTGAACTAATACATTTTTAGTACAGTTTTTGAATGTATCACTACTAAACGATTTACTACTATGGGGAAATATATTGTAGAAGCGTATACCTTGTTCCATAAATAAGTTATTTACTTTTAACTAACTTTTTATCAAGCTGGAAAATAGGCATTGCTATTTTATTTCTGTTCCTTGTGTCATAATAATGTTTATCCCATACTTTTTATTTTTATGGTATTAAAAATGTTATCATTGCTCACTAATTGGCGCACTTTACGATTATACCATTTCCAATTCCGACAATTTCTGAATACGAGCATAATGAACGGCTCCAAATTAATCTCTTTTGGCGATACATAAACACGCATTTCTAAATACACGATAGAAACTAATGGCCGAAATTCAGTCCTATTGCTATAAAAGGCATCGCAAATTTATTGGTCAAATACATTACCGATAAAAGCTTTTCGTATCAAAAGTGTTAATGTCCGTTGAATGATTTCGCTAAGCCAAAATTACTGATATTGCAATGAATGAAATTTAATCGCGGCGCAATTAATCGATCCTTTTGATTGGGATAATACGATGCCAGCTTCTCGTGTCTGTTGTTGATGAATTACTTCTTAAAACTAGTTATACTAGTTAGGATTTATGATTGTATCAGACGTGGATTGCGTTTGTTTTACGAATATGGTAAGTTTAAAAAAAAATTAAACGGCAACCATACTTAAAAGTCAAAACATAAAATATAATACTCATACTATGACGGTAGATAGGGAAGTTTTTACATAGGAAAGTTAAAAACGTATCAAAAACTTGTCTACAACATCGCTGAAAAAGCGATCTGAAAACTACAATGAAATAAATATTATGAAATTGAAAAAATACAAGAAGCAATACATTTTTATTAGATTTTTTATATTATTCACTTGAATCTATACATTTCAAAATATTGCTGTTACTGTAAATGAAAGCCAACTGTTCAAAGTAAATGAAAGCAGTTCTAAGTACTTAGTGTTTATTTTGCAATCGATAAATTTAAAGCATTAAGTGCTACGAGTACGTTTAGTCAAAGCTTAAAATGTACTATTGCTTTAAGTATAGTTTATAATTGTGATGCAATTACAAATTAGAAGTAGGTAAATGGGGTAAATGAAATAATAGAAAAGGAAGATGAAAATATTTATTGACATATCTCTGTATAATATTGTATAGAGACAGTGTTTACGATGTTAGACTTGAGTTCGCACGCGCGTGAAAGAACTTAACTTATTCGTTAGGAAACCAGCATGTCAAAGAATGAAAAATTCGGTCGGTTCGCACTTGGCCAGCGTGGTGGAGGCCCGTGTCCACGTAGCGGGAACATATGTGGGCTGATGATTATGGTCATATACATCAAAAAACAAAAATAAACAGGTATATACAGTATCCTACTAATTTTATAAATGCGAAAGTTTGTAAGGATGTGTGTGTGTTTGTTGCTCTTTCACGCAAAAACTACTTAACCGATTGCAATGAAATTTGGCAAGTAGACAGCTGGACAACTGGAATAACATATAGGCAACTTTTATCCCGATATTCCTACAGGATACAGACTTACGCGGGTGAAACCGCGGGGTGCAGCTAGTATACCATATATACCATAGTGGCAGAACTGATTCTCGGTATTTGCATTCAGTTTCGTGACTATTATGTGGGTACGCGGGACGGGATTGCTATGCAAAACTAGCTGTGCCCCGCGGTTGCACTCACGTCGTACATTATGTTATATATACTCTTTAGCCGTCCTCCATAAATGAATTATCTAACATTGAACATATTTTTCAAATCGACTAGCAGTTCCTGAGATCAACCACTTAAAAAAACTCATCATATCTGTATGGACTGTTTAAATTTTTGTTTTTTCAATGCACTATATATTGTAAAATTAACTAAATAACTTTTACTTATTTTTCTCTTAAAATTACAAAATGAAATGTAATTTCTTATTCACTTTAACTCTTTGTATTTGGAATTGATTAATTAATATTTCCTATAAAGTGGTAGCAATAATGGTAGGCGCTTGTTTCTTAAAGAATTCCATTGAGGTTCCTTTGATTGATTGTTAAGGAGAGCCATCTCCAATAGCGACTTACCAACTCTCGATGGGGCAAAGAGTAATGCTAATAATATCGTGCAGATATGGCATTAGGAAAATCTGCGATTTTATCTACACTAATATTATAAAGAGGAAAACTTTGTTTGTTTGGTTGTAATGAATAGGCTCAAAAACTACTGGACCGATTTTAAAAATTCTTTCACCATTCGAAAGCTACATTATCCACGAGTAACATAGACTATATATGTACCACGGGCGAAGCCGGGGCGAACAGCTAGTTGCAGAATATAAATACGGTTTGGGAGATACTATTTTTTTGTAAATTCGTAATATAAATATAAAACCGAATATTAAAAAATTTTAATAAAATTTATAACCACTTATGTGATATACTAGCTTTTGCCCGCGGTTTCGCACGCGTTAAATTCGGAGTAAAATCTGCACATTTTGTTATATTTTAAAGACCTATACACAGGCACACAAGCGGCGGAAAGCGACTACACTTACAGGTTTAAAAAACAGTATTTTTGTCTTTAGACCTTTCATTCGCTCTTCTTCAATAAATTGAAGCGAAAAAGACAAACAACCAATTTCATTGTCCCGCGAGTGAATTCGCAAGGGTGTTATTATATTTAAGCTGTTATAGTTAGAAAATATATTTTAGTTAATCATGTATCTAGTATTCAAGTTAGTAAAGTTTGTTGTAAAATTATTATTTTTTTGTGTATCATTCGTCATAAAAAATAAAAACCTTTCTACGGCAGCTTTTGTCTACATCGTGCAAAACTCATCGTGCAAGTCCCACATCTACGTTTTTATCTTTGACCGCATCGCCCGGGGCTCAGCAATTACAGAGCATCGGAACTGTAAGCTGTACTTATACGTAGACGTTTTTCGTTATTTGTTCTCTTTTGTACTAGAAGCCGTGTAGAGGCATCTCAGTTACTAATTGGTCCTTGCTTGTTTTATCTTAATTTAGAAAGGATTGGTATAACGAATGGCTGTTTGGTGGTTTACTTTAATTATTTGCTTTATCGCTTGTATTTGTTAATTATTTATTTGTTTTTAATGATTTTGGGATTGTTTATGAAATTTTAGTATAGGCAATGATAAAAGTATTTTAATAGTCCACATTATAAACAAATAAATATTAATTAACAACCAACTAAACGACCTTCAAATTCTCAGAACTAGACCAAATGTAAATAGGAGCACATGGGTATTTTCACAGCTTATACTAAAATAAAAGGGAATTATAATAAAATATAATAGTTTAAAAAAACTAAAAAACACGCTTTAACAAAAATCATATTTTGCAAATTGAAAAATGGAATAATTTTATCAAATTAGTGTATTGTCATAGGTCCTCAATAAATCTACAAAGTTTGAACGAAATCTGGCCGTTTAAAGTGGGTCAAAATCGCGCCCAAAGAAGTCGGTTACAAACAAACATACAAACAAACATACATACAAACATACAGGTGAAGCTAATAAAAAGCGTGTAAAAATCAGTTCAGCCTGTCGAAAGTTAAGGGCTAAAGAGGCTAAAGGGTTGTAATAATCCCTAAGATACAGTTGAATTGAGAAACTCTTTCTTTTTTGAAGACGGTCAAAAATGTAAGATTTTATCATAGTTATAAAATAAGCCAAACGAATATAAGCTGTAGCCCAGTCATTACGTGCATCTAAATATAATGTAATTATTAATTCATGTAGGTAAATCATTGACTTTGTATTAAAACTGCAAATAATAGAGGTGTTTTTTTTCAACTTTATCAGACTACAAGGTGTGATGTGAACTTTAAATATCAATTATTTAGAAATTTCAATTTGCTAAACTACTACTTAGTAGTTCTTTTTTACTCATAATTCCTATTTAATCTTAATAAAGCAGTTAAAGAGATGAAAAACAAAAAAATTGTTCGTTTACACACTTTTCACTCGATAACTACTGCGTGGAACGAAATGGAAACTAATTTGTGTGAATCGTATGTCAAATCTACTGTTGCTATTGTTTTTTTTGTAGACAAAATTTTATTCGTACTTAAATAGCTGTTAGCTGCAGGCTGTGAAATGTCATTTTTATTAGTAGTGGTTGCCTATAATTGTGACAGCACTCTTTGTTTGTAATTTTATAAAACTTTCCATCCATGTTACCCGTGTATGTCATGTTGGTGATCCTTAATGTAATAAATACATGAATAAAGAAATAAATAAATAAAATCAGGATTAAAATGTATTCATGAGTGATACATAAAATAAAAAATTTTCTTCTTTACTTTAAAAATACATGAGCTACGCTGTTATGAATAAATCGTGCAATATATCCGTTTATTCAATCAAATTCCAGCGTATTTAAACACACACAAAAACAAACATTGAGCGTGTTCGAACATTCGAGACTCATTATTTAGGTTTTATAAATAAAAATGACGAAGAAAAAGAAGTCTCGGTTTACTAATGCCCCGACCCGAATCCGACACGATAACGATGCTCTCCGATATCGGAGGGATCTTGCAACCACTGTTCAATTAGTTTGGGCGAATAGTGTTCTGTTTTATATTCTTACCAGAGGCTAAAGAGTTGTAAATTTATACGTTTTATTGTATATTTCTATCTTTGTCTTTGCTTAATTGTATTTAGTTTATTTTTGGTTCCATTTTTAGATGGTTAAGAGAGATAAAATTAGCAATATCGCAAGAAAACAATTTTATTTAAAAGAATCTTGTTCAATCTTCACTACATAGTAAGTCAAAGTCGGTTTCTCGGTCCCTATGTCCCTATGTATGCTTAAATCTTTAAAACTACGCAACCGATTTTGATGCGGTTTTTATAATAGATAGAGTGATTCTAGAGGTTTATGTGTATAATAACATCTATTAAAGTACTCTGAATTAACGCGTGCGAAGCCGCGGGCAAAAGCTAGTAATATATGAAACACAAATTACTGACTCTGATCTATCAACGCACAGTCCAAATTACTAAACCGATAAGGCTGAAATTTGTCTTGCTTATAGCCACATCATTTATTTATCTCTAGGATTGAATTCTACCCCCAAGGAGATAAAATAGGAGGTAAAGTATGTACCACGAATATATATTATAGCTACGCGAAGGAAGTTGCAATAATTGGTAACTTACTACGCTTTTTATTTTATAAGATTACTAGCTGCGTCCCGTGGTTTCACCCGCGTAAGTCGGTATCCCACAGGAATATCGGGATAAAAAGTTGCCTATATGTTATTCCAGTTGTCCAGCTGTCTACGTACTACATTTCATTGCAATCGGTTCAGTAGTTTTTGCGTGAATGAACAATAAACACACACATATGAAGTAGAATATGATCGCATATCTTGTTTGTGATTCTTTATTGAAATTTCTAGTTAAAAACATATATATAAATAATAGGCAGATGATAATAACAATACAATACCTTTGGTAACTTGAAAACGAATAGACATAGTGGATTTTTGGCATCGTTAGCGATTTTTTCCAGACGACAAATTTCACTAACTCATAATTATAGCTGTATTTGAAGAGTATTAGATTAAGTTCGAATGAAGTATTATTGTAATTGCATGTCAGTTGTTGCGCCAGAGTTAATGAAGGTATCATTAAAACAATCAGGTCAATGAAGCTCACTAACGTACCTAACCTTATACATCGGGGTGATTGATTTTTGGTCTATTTCAACGTAATACACCGAAAGATAGTCGCTAAGATTTTATTTCAAGTATATTATAATTGATTTGATGTTGTATCAAGAATATACTTCCGCATGTATTACTATTTAAAATCTTAAATGCCTATAGTGAAGTCCCGTGTCCACGAGTGGGGTATGGGGCAAATGATGTACATCTGTTTCACTGATCGATTTTCTTTAAAGACAAGGTGGTAGGTGATCAGCCTTCTGTGTCCTGCCAGACCGAGACATTTTTTTTTCGTGCGTCCCCACCAGGAATTGAACTCAGGACCCCTCGGTTTTACGCTCATGCGTTATCCACTGTATCAAGGCGGTCAGCTTATAGCTACTTAAATAAAAACTTTAATCGTCTTTTCTTTTCCTCATATCTACGTCTCGGCTTCGCCTGGATATCAAGATTCCTGTTTTATTGTGTGATTTCTAATAAAAGATTATAAGCAATTTCTCAACACGCAATAACAATACCTATTAACGACTGTCACTAACAATATTATGCTGTTATCTAGTTTGTAGCAACAACTCGAAGTACAATGGAATCGGCACGATCAAAACTTTGTTCATGTTAATGCAAATTGAACTTTAATTCTTACAATTAAGAGTCTTGGATTGATATTAATGTATTCAAATTGGAACAACATGTTTCGATCGGTTTCGGTTGACAATTTTGGATGGGATTCAGATGGGAAGTTTAGCGTATTGCAAGTTGAATATTAAACTTTACAACTGTTCATAGATAAAGAGAATTTTCTAACTTTAGGCGGGTATTTTTTTTCGTATTGGTATTTACCCTTGTTCATTTTGGGGAGCGTTTATCAGACAATAAAGATCATAAATAACTCAAAACATTGTGTAGATATATGTATAACTATACTAGTTAGGAACTCTGAACAACGAGGCTGAAGCCGCAGGTGCAGCTAGTGAGTCATATAGTCTTTGCTCGAAGACCAGCATCCTTTTCCTCACCTTTCCCATCTATTTCCGTTATTTCCAACGTCAGTACTCTCTTTATCCTTTACCTTGAAAGCCTACAACTACGACTACTGCATTTGCCTCTGCAAATATAACTCTGATGAATTTATCATATATTTATATATCATGTTTCTCATCGTTTAAACCTACTATGACAAACAATTCAAAAACAGATATATTAGCCTAGCCTTTCTCGAGCTTTCACGCGCCAACGAGCAGCAATTTATTTTTATTTCAACATAAGGAAATAGACTTGTATGACATTGCAGATTTTAATAACTTTTTCAGAATCTGACCTAAAATGCAAACATTTTCGCTAACGTTAGAACACCCTAATTCAAACCAAAAGAGCCTGTTTCGCCACATGTTTATAAAGCAAGTTAGCGGTATCGATTTTAGCTGGTAGATAAATGCAGGCAAAGGCTTTTAGACTGGTTCCGGTGGGGAGTGCATCCGTGACGTCACTTCCGGTCGGCCGGGCTGTAGCGAAAGGTTCGGCCACTCTGCCTAATAGATCCTAGTTCGGATTTAGTTTTGTCAATCTTGTCAATTCTCTCTGGTCATTTTGGCGCTTTTATTTTATGCAGAGTGATATCTACACGTATATTAAAGAGACGAAATGGTTCCTCTATTACTTTTTTATAATTTACTTTCAGTACAACAAAGAAATAATTTATAAAAGATCAGTTGTTATATAAGCAATAAGATTTAGAGTAATGTACGAATACAAATAATTTAATGGACTAACAATTCCGGTTAAACGCTGCTTGTAACTTATCAAAACAGCAGTTAAACTAAATAGTTTGTAGTCCATAAACTGATAATCTACTGAGATTTTGAAAATTCGTTAATGAAATTAAGGCTGTAGTATATCTAAGTGATAGATTTTTTTGTTTTAGATAAAGAACAACTTGGGCGGATATAGGGCGATAAGTCATCTCGTAGTTTTATAAGACAAATTAACAATATGCTTAAATCTTCTTAAAGTTACCTTATAAGATCTATAAAATACTGATAAATCTAAATATATGTAACTCAAAGGTGACTGAATGACATAGTGTTCGATAAATGCACAGCCCAAACCACTGGACGGTTCGGGCTGAAATTCGTCATGCAGATAGATGTTATGACGTAGGCATCCGCTAAGAAAGGATTTTGATAAATTCTAGCTCCAAGGCGATAAAGTAGGGAGGGGTAGGGGGAATAGAAGTTTGTACTATTATAATTTATTAAGACCGCAGGGGAAAAGCTTTGGGCAACAGCTAGTTAAAATATAAATGGCATTTGCACATTCGTGTATGCAGCGTCTGTACTGTTTACACATACGCCTTAGTTATTCGTCTCGCTATTCGCATCGCTATTCGCTTCGCTATTCGCTTCGCTATTTACGCGATTGTGTCAATGCACTATCACACCTTCCTAGTTACACAACCGAGAATTTTTATAGACTTCGATATAAAAATGTCATAACGGAATGTCGCACGATATTGCCAGTCTAAAATGTTTACGTATTCATAGTTCGCATAAAAATAAGCTACAACAAAACATTGATAGTTCGCCATGAGGGTAGGCTGATAAAAAATTTATTTCCCTATTCTCTACAGTTTAACGATTGACTTTATTGTGTACGAATTTTATATAGCCCTAAAATACCAAGCTGGTTCCAATAGTTCGAGAGTTGGTGTTTTGAATAATTCGACTTTCTGTCTGTACGTTTGTATTTATGCGGGAATATCAGTACTTTGTCATCGAAATAATTGGGAGAAACGATCATTCGAAAATCATGAAATTTTTAAAGAAAGAAAAAAAAATGCCATATAAAATGCTATATTAAAATACAGTATTAGAAATTTAACTTCAGGGAAGCATTACAACAAAAAAATAATGTAAGTAATGTAAATAATACAATTATATTGATTTTATTTTAAACACTTTATTGTGCTGTCAACGCAGCAGAAACAAGTACAACAGATCTTACGCTAAAACATACGGCACAGAAGGCGGCCTTATCACTTACAAGTGATCTCTTCCAGGCAACCAACTGAACAAGTGAAAAACAAAAATACTTAAAGGGAGGTAGGTAAAAAGTTAAACCAGTGAAACATATAAAGGATGATACTATAAATACACACACACAAATATAAGTAATATACCATGCAAAAGATTGATTTATTTAAAATCGCTGTTATTTTTACACTGGTCGGTCTCAGAGTGACCTTGTTTCAGGTCCTTATTTTGCTAATAAATAAATATATTATATTTCCGCAATGCCACAGCTAAATTATACATTATTTAGCAAAATATTTGGATTAAATTATAATACTGTTCTTACTTCGAAACTCCTAAACTAAGGAGCATTCAGGCGAGAGTGACGTCTGTCTGTCGCAACGAGTATTGATTTTGCATTTCAATTCCAAATTCCAATAGTCTTTTCTGACTGTGTGTTACTGATTTAGAGTCGGATCAGCAGATAATCCAATTATATATTGGCCAATTTTAATATTTATACAGGCTGTAACATTTTCTGTAATTTATTTATTCACTGAGGATGTTCGTTACAACACAAATTACTGCAATAGTTCTTAAAAATATTTAATAAAGACTGATTTTTAAAAGTAAATATTTTTCTATAAAATGATATGGTTATTATTGATTCAGAAACAAAAGAAATCTAAACAAACGATCTATATAAATTTAAATTTACTATTTTCTCGAAGTATTAGTCATTGCCTTGTTATAATATTGAGTTATTGCTATGCTAAAAAATGATGCTAACTCCAATTCGATAATTATTTTTAACGAAAATCTCCAATTTGTCAGGTTAGGCCTTGTTCCCATTTAAATTTGTTCTGTGTTCCACAGGTAACAAACACAAATTAAATAAAGTCGAATTGATAACCGCCTTTTAGTATTTTCCTGTGTTTGATTTTACGCGAGTATTATACATTTAGAAATTAAAAACTTTTTAACGGATTTTAAACGCGATTTATTCATTATATTATTTACCCGACGTTTCGAATTACAGCGAACTTGGTCACGGGGAGACTGAGATGTTACATGTTTAAAATCCGTTAAAAAGTTGTTAATTTCTAACCGCCTTTTATTTTGAAGTCGGTTGAAAATCAACTTTACCTATAATCACGAGCGTTTATAAGTTAAATTATGAACTCATCAATAAGACGTAACACAGATATCATAATGCAAATCAGCAAAGGGTAAGTTTCAACGGTACCTCGTTAGCTCGCTCACGCGAAGCAGATAAGATCTCTGTTCACCGCATCACTAACAATGTGAGGGGTTCACGCGAACTGGTGATAGGTTTATGCGTCGATACGATTACGATAAGTCGTGTGTTGTTTGTGGTATACGTGAATTTAATTTGATGTGTTGTTTTTATTTAAGTTTGTGATCGGTTACGATGTAGTCGCGTTTCTATGATCATCATTTTTAGCGGGATACAGACGTCATACTAGGTGGGTTTATGCCATTATCCACCATCACAACTTCCATCCACGTGACATGGAACTTGCGATTCTTCGATATGCCATTTGCTTACGATATATTCCTTCGAGCAGATGTGAAATGGATACATAGATAAATTTATTTGCAGCACGCCTTTTTGGTTAGGTCTGAGGTACTCTAAGCAACTGAATTAATTCCTTTAGCTAGTCTAAAGGAGAGGTATTTTATGAGGTTGCACCAACATATCACGCAACACTGCTATTGACGTCCTTTATTTTGCTTGTTTAATTTTCTTAATTTGAATATTTACACACACTTTATTGTACATTTAATTAATTGTTTATTGTTTTATTTTTATTAAAGTATCCTATTTTAATAAAATGACAGATCAATACAATCCGACAAAATTCATATCCTTATAACTAAATTGTAGACATATTAGTATTTATTTTATATGAATTGCAATTCCCTCTCAATAAGAGACAGAGTTTACTTCCTGTATTCCTACACTAGCTGCGCCCCGCGGTTTCACGCGTAAGTGCGTATCTCGTAGGAATATCGGGATAAAAAGTTGCCTATATGTTATTCCAGTTGTCCAGCTGTCATTGCAACGGTTCAGCAGTTTTTGCGTGAAAGAGCAACAAACACACACGCATCCTTTCGCATTTATAATATTAGTAGGATAGGATTTAAGTAGGATCACGAATTGTTCAATAAATTGTAAAATAAATGAAAAACACAATTTTTAGTGTTGCCGACGTAAACATCACATGAAATAAGTTTCACAGAGCAATTTAGGTGCAATTCGATTATCTTTAGTGGAATACCATTGATCATAAATAGCAAACTACTATATCTGTCAAGCCGTTCCCGTACAAACCAATTGAGATACGACTGAAGTATATTTAAGTTAGCAGACTTGGTGCCCGGAGCAGGGATCCAAGGCAATTATATTAGCAACTCGCAAATAAAAACATAATATCCATCATGTGAACTGGAATATCGTATATTTTCCTTTTTAATACAGATAATACAAAAGATGACCGTGCTAAGAGCATAATTTTAAAAATTATTCCAACATCTGGCGGCAAATCTTAACAGCGAAAGTGGAATGAAAAATTCAGACATGACGAATCGCTGAGTCAGCGCTTTAAGTGTACGCCATCCATTCAGACGAACCTCGAATTTGTAAGACATTTTGGTATAAAAGTCACGACAGGCCATACCCATTTCTGTGAAAAACAGGACACTGTCTTTCCCCTGATAAATGTTGGTATTCTCAGGATTTATGGCTATGGTATGCATTTTCAGTTACGATTCAAAACTTTCAACACTATTGGGAATTATTTCATTTGTATATAGGTAACATTGAACTTCAGTAAAGGCATATAAAATGGTTATATATAAACTGCATTATACGTTTTCAATATGGTTTTATTATGGTTTTACATATAAATAGAAATTTTTCCATAGATTTGTGTTTTATTCTTTTAGTACAGACAAAACATCTTTCGTTAATCTCATATTCTTATTTGCGAATGATGACAATATATAAGAACATGTCATGATGTTATGATTAGGTACATAAATGTGTGCGTGCGTAAGTCTAGCTGTTGAAGTCCCAATAATTAAAACAATAAAAAAATTAAGATGAACAAAAAATAAACTTTTCATTAAACCAAAGTCCATTTAATTTCAATAATGTCGATAAGAAACAAAAGTTTTATCACCTAAAATACCATCAAAAAGCTCGTTTAATAGAAACACAGGTTTCATTCAGACGCCCTAAGGTTACCTCCAACAATATCGAAACAGATCGCGTTGCAGACAAGTTTGAAATGCATAATTAAATTAGATATTCTAGATCTCCTTTGAGACAAAGACGTGCAATATAATACGGATATTGTTGAATGTAGGTTATCGTTTAATGTTTCTTGCTCAATGCTCGAAGCGATGTAGCCTTAAATTTCTCATTCGAAGAAGTTCAGAAATGTACATCAAATATTTCAATGAAAATTTTATATTAACATTTATGCAAAAGGCCTATTTTTTAAATTAAATCAGTGCGTTTTCTATCAATTAAGCTAAGGTGTGCATTTTGTGACTCGCTCATTTTTTAATATTATAAAAACAATGATATTGTATGTAAATTAGATGGAAAAAATATCTTTGAAGGAAACATAGTATAAATTAACGATACACACTGTTAGATGCGTACTTTCACAAGCGCTTCATTTTCTCCATTGAATATTGAAAGTTTTCTCATTACAATAAGATATTATCGATCTATTTACATTTATTTTATACACGTAGTTAGCTAGTATGTAGAAGTAGACTATATTGTGTATAATCATGGTAGTGTTCTTCTCCCGAATACCTACATCAGATTAAAAACTTTATCAAAATGTTTTCATATTGCCATAAAGCTTTTTCTGTCTAATTAGAAAAATCGTATCGTAGAAATTTTTTAGGAAAAATAGAATTCAATTAATCTATGGCTCTAATAACTATATTTCCAAAAACAATCCGTAAATTCGTCCCTAAACTGTCTATCCAAAACTCCAGGAATCCCTTGGCGTGTCTGAGAATAGCTAAGACAGGTTTAACCCCAAGTCCGAAACCAACCACTAAACCTAGAGGTATTCATAACTAAACAGAAAGTTTCCGGCATAACATGGACAGTTGGCAAATGGCGGACATCCTAGTGTGCAGAAACTTCTGTCACATGTCTCGCGAGTTCGTCGCAACCCTATTGAACTGCTCCTAACTGTTTTGTGTACGGAGAATTAAATGGCTGGAATTGAAAATTATTGTAAAAGTTAAGTGTTTTATATGATTTTTATGTGGGTTGCCTCATTGGTAGTGTATGTTCGACTGTATATAATAATAATAATAATAATAATAAACACATTTATTGTCAACATCACATAAGGAAATTTAGACATATGAACACAACTAGATAACATAACATAGACATGGACAACATAAACAGAAATAGTAAAAAAAGAAAACAAGAAAGAAAAATAAAATTAAAATATATATAAAAGAATCATCCAGTGTTTGCTCACTAAGTGGTATGTGGCAATGAATGTTGACAAAAGGAGCCAGCTCAGTATAAGATGGTATGGTAAAA
>NC_052128.1:4109635-4225947 GCF_012273895.1 Zerene cesonia | reverse complement strand
TGGCAAGATTAAAGTTTTCTATTTTATCTACTATTTTGGGATTTCCTAAAATGATATACTTCGTTTTAAGGGGATTTATATCGAACGGTATATATAATAGTTCCGAGTTTCATCTTCCTCTTTACGAATCTATCGAAAAATAGTAAATTAATTTTAAAATGGTGGCTTAAGAAGTTTATTTTTTAATTTGAAAGGCGAGTGATAACCATGTCAATTAACCGTCTGAATAAAATATATATTCATAGTAAATTTACTATTTAATATGACTTCATAATATGTATGCATAAATAAATTTTGCTTTTTAATATTTTACCTGTGTGTGTAGTAAAAAACAGTTCTTTCAAAAAGACAAAAAGGTAATGTCTTTTTGTTGAGTAATAGTTATTTATTAAGTAACAAATTACTAGTAATAATTTGTCACATTAATTATTATTATGTCACTTCCAGTATCTTTATGTACTTGTAAACGATTACAATCGCAGTACAGCAGCTGAGGCGTCCAATGAGTTGGTCCAGCGAGTTTGGGTTGGTGACGCTATATCGCAAGCGTTGAATTGCACCCAATAATGGAGATTCACAGAACTTAAAAGGTAAAGATATACCTTTTTTATGTGGGAGTCGAGCACGCTTCGGCACGCATTGGGCCAGCTCGCACTGGGGAAGTACCACACTCCCACAGAAAACCGGCGTGAAATAACAGCTTGCTATTGTGTTTCGTAGGGTGAGTGGGGGAGTCGGCTCCTTATCTCTTATCCCTTAAAAGTGGGCAGCGCATTCTCAGAGGTCTGAGCCTCTGTGTATGTTCATGGACGGTGGTGATCGTTAACCATCAGGCGAACCACCAGCTCAGTTGCCTGCTATGATATTAAAAAAAAATATACTTGCCACGGTATGGCAAATAGACGCGGGTTCGAATGCCGCCACTTGATCAATTTTTTTTATTCTTTCAAAATTTCTCGTTTATAAAACTAAAAATTATAGGTAAAGATATAAAAAATATGACTTGAAATTCGTTCTGGTCTGGTCACTGGTCCAAATAGACAATATAAAATATCAGGTATATATAAAATATTTTATATTCGTAATACTTAAATAAAGGTTAAAAATTTGCGTGAATTTTACGATTTAAAGTGAGATAATATTGCCACTAAACAAAATTAGTTGCAGCAGTCATCTTTAAAAATTAAATAGTTAATAATTTATTCTTTACAGAAAGACGTGCAATCAATGCACGTGTTAGAATACGCATTTTTATAATTAAATGTTCATTTTTAATCTTTCTTAAGCGATATTAAAGTATCCATGATATATTCAGAAATTTAAAATTGTTAAAATAAAAACATCGTTATAAATAAAGTAACATTGTTACTACCATACACCTAATGAGCAGAACGTTTAGAATATGAAAAATAGTCGAGCATTTCTCTGAATCATTATTCATCCAGTAACCATTTTCAGTTGACCCCTCGGCGCGCCACCTTATACACTGCCTTTGGCAGTTATGGAGGTCTTGTTATATCGGTAGGACTGTAAAGAATCGTGGTACATCTTAAAAGCAAATTATACATTTCAACATATCTTAATAACGACTTGGATGAATGTTCTGAACATAATGGGAACAGAAATACAATACATTTAGAGCTACCTAGGTATATTTTTATCCGACTTTACCGGAAGGAGGGTGTTTTAAGATGTGTGCCTGTTGCGTAGGTGTGCATTTGTTTAGTGTTGGTTTAAAAACGGTTGCATAAAACTCCTTGTTTGTGACAGTTACACTGGTTGTATTTATAGGTGTTACACAATATAAAAAACTATTTTTAGCGGCAATGTATACCAAAGTTATACATAGTATATAGTTTTTAATTTATACAAGCTATCCAGTCTGTGGTTACCCTTGCAAATATAATTATTATTGTTGTAATTTCCTTTAAGTAAAGAAACCTTTTTTTTTTGTTATGATATTAGCAATTTTAGAATTAAGAGATTTTTTTGTGTATTCTTTGTTGGAAATACCAAAATAAGAAATATGAAATAAATATAATAATAGTATTATGTTATCTTTTATTGTTTATTGTTTTTACTAACACAGGCTTTAGTTTCTACCAATATAATTGTATTATTTCACAGTTTTAATAAAGACTTTATTATTATCTATGCTTATAACATGAGTGTGCACCAGTGTTTCTTTAAAACCGGGGGGAAGGAATGAGGACATATTTAATTTGAAAGCTTTTTGAAGGTGGTTTCAAATAATACGTTTACTATATTTTATAGATATCATTGTTAAAATATAATAGGTGATCGATGATGATGAATTTGTTAGAGATTTATTTGGTTTAGCAATCTTAAATTTTCCTTTTTCGTATTTAATGTAGAAGTAATCAATATTCCCTCTAAGAGCAAATTATACAAACCATGCGTCACAATAGTCGCGTTTTCGTAAATATATTTAGCATTTGGAATAGACTCGTAACGGAATAAATGCTCGTAGCACGTCTACGCGCTTCGCACTCCGCTCACGATCTGATTTGAATTTAGAATTTTCACGCTCGGCTGCTTGTTTGCTTTTTTTTTATTTAATTCACAACAAACCAGGCTATGTCCTCTCCGTTTTTTGGTACAATAATAATTGACCAAAACGACAAAAAAAAGATATTACTACCTTAACAATCTACATCACCTATTTGCATAGAAAATATATGACTTAGGTACTAGTTTCTTCGATTGGATAGAATAGTCTTAGCTGGCGACAGATTTTATATTTTACAAATTTATAACTTTCTAAACAATATCTAAAGTTATACTAACTAATATATAAATATTATAAAACGTTATTGTCAAATTTCTCTTAAAATTGATTTTTGGGTATTTTGAAAAACAAATTAAACTATATCAATCATTTTATTTTTGAGATCAATAATAATAGTTGATAGTTAAAGATAATGTTATAGCAATATATTTAATTAAAACTTATATTATCTATGGACTAAAGTTCAACAAGTACCATAAAGAATTAAAAAGTAGCATTAGACGAAAGCAAAAGTGTAAATAAACGGAACGAAATAAAACTCCCTGTTAACTTTGTTTGTTTGTGTAGAAATGGTAAGTAGATTAACTGAGAACGCTAATGCGGTGACTGTGGATTTATCAAATTAAAAAAAAAACTGTTCACGGCCCTCTCATGGAATTTTCAACTATATTACACCGCATTAAGGTTTGGTTTCATCTATTCACGTGGAGATGACTCGAAAGAAGTCAGGAATTAATGGTGCATCTCGAATTTTGTTTTTCTCTTCCATCGAGAGGCTTTGAACGCGGTTTTAATCAGCTTTTCGGATTTACGTTTTGCGAATCAGAATAGTATTTATAATGTCTAGTTAATGAAGTGGAGACCAGGGAAATAAACAATGATATGATAATAATAATAATAATAAATCTTTAGTTCACCTTGGTATTTGTACAATTTGATTGAGAGGCTCTGGCCCAGAAGAGAGCCAGTCCCTTCCCTGCTCATTATACACTTGTATATGATTATATTAGTTTCGGTTATATGAGCTTATGGTTCTGTTATTTAATTTTTCTGTTTTGATTGAAATATGACAGTTGAACACGCTTCAGCACGAATTGGACTAGCATCGGGAAAGGTACCTCACTCCCATAGAAGACTGGCGTGAAATAGTAGCACGCTACTGTATTTCGTTTGGTGAGTGGGGGATCCGAAGCCTGTATCCATTTGCCCCCCTCCGTTAATATTTTCTTGTTACTTACCCCTTAAAAGCGGGAAACGCATTTGTTGAGGCCAAACCACAATAAAAGTTCATGGGGTGTGGTGATCGCTTATCATAAGGTGATGCAGTGCTGTTGATCATTTTTGGCAACATTGTATGTATGTGTGAGGTAAAATAACTTGTCGAAGATTTATGTTCTCAATTATGAGAAGTTATTCATTTATATCATTATTATACTTACGACATTAACATTAATCTGTTTTACGTTATGTATTTATCAATACAATAATAAAAAATAGAAAAACAAATTTACAAGTAAAACAGTATTTACCAATTTTAAACTACATTCCTCTAAACATGTTACACGATCAATTGGAGTAATAACATAATATTTCACAACGTCGAAGTGAGCGAATCGTAAAAAAATGTTATGACAAAAAATAATTTCCACAAAACAAATAAAACTCAAACATTTTCAGATGCGACGTGGACCGATGTTTTCAAAGTTGATTCCAAACTTATCCTAAAGGTTTTATTAAGTTACAGTAAAACAAACTAGTGGGGAATTTTTCAAAGTTGCCTGCCTGAGGGCGACGCGACGTACCTTAACGAGAAGTTTCAATTCAATTAGCCAATGAACTTGGTCTTATCTGAGTAAATATATTGCGAATTGTAGAAATGTTTTTGTGTCAATGTAATTGGAGATCGGCGGGTTTGTTCAAGCCAGTTATAAGACATAAGTAGTGGTTTAAGGTGCAATGGTATAAAATTTGCGATTTGTTATTGTTATTATTTTTGTGTCAGTGAGGGTGTTTGTTAAATATAAGTAGGTGTTTTATGTGTTGAATAGTATTAAAATTTGCGAATTGTAATAATTGTTTTATATCAATGTTTTAATTGGACTGTTTGTTAAAACTAGTTGTTGGATATACGTAGGTGCTTTGAGGTGCCATAAGTTGCTCTATTTGAATTATCGAGTATTTGTTACAGATAAGAAGGTGTTTTAAGGTGTAATGAGCTACTGTATTGTACAAAGATTTATCAATTAAAGAACGTTGCCTTTCGTTTAATTTTCTCCGTTGTCATTTATAATGAAGAGTTTAGTACATTACTACTTTATTTGTGTTTGCAATGCTGCCTGTTTGCTTTTTTATTATATTCTTTTATGATTTGTTTAGGTAACCCAGACTCATATGATCATTTTCTTCTTGAAACGACGAACTAGCGTTCTAAATTTACCAGGGAGAAGAAAATAATATTTATTTGGTAAAATTGTTTTTTCATTCGAAGTTGAATTAAGAGACATTCTAGAAAATTTTAGAAATAAATCGTCTTAATAAATAGTTCTGGGTCCATGCATTTTCTACACAATTTTTATTATTGTTGTATACATATAAGGTCCTACACATAAGGATATATTACATGATAACTTCGTCTCATCTCCACGAGAAAATAAAAATATCTCCCTAATGCTTAACTGACTATAAAATAAGAGCACTTTTACTGTATAACTTCCTGAGGTATGAATACATCAAACGAACTGGATGTTAATCGGCGCAAACCGTCTCCCGGGGGAGAACCTTTGATACTCAAACGTTTGCGGTTTTACAGCCCGGGAAATATGAATCGACTGGCGAAGAGAATTACTGGTAAAGGCGGTGCAGAATGGTATCGGATGACGGTCATAGTGAAATAAGTATCATGGATACAATAAGATGTGGTATTTAAAATACTATACAGTTAATATTAATAATAATGATGCTGATGATGATGATGATGAACCAAGGCGCGCATTAAACGATGATATAGTAAATTTGAAACATTTAAGTGAAGTTCATAATTTGATGAGATATTCTGGTTCATATTATAATTTATTTCATGAACCAATCTTGATGATCATGTTTTAATATAGCCAGGTTATCTTATTTGTTATTTGTTCCCACGGCAATGTCATAGTACTAGATTATAATCAAATATAACCAAGGATGGGTAAACAGATGTCACATATTGTAGAACTTGTCGGTTCAACTATAACATAAATCTTTTCTATTTATTTCTATATCAACTATAGCTCAACAGAGTTTAAAGTTCGCCAGTTAACAACCCAACTGTTTATTAAAATGCAACTGAAAAGCATTAGCACGCTTCCGATTGAATAGCGAGACGCGATAAATTTTTCACCGCTCACGTATATATTTTCCAACGTGTTTAAAGAAACTTCGTACTCCCACGTTGGGCGCCAAAAAGTGTTAGCCGCGCAAATTGACAGCGCCACCTCGCGCCGAACTCAATGCAACGAAGCGGCAGTGCGTGACTGAACTCCGTGATGAGCGGACGTGCATGCACATCTAACGAAATATATTGAATATTCTCGAAACTGCCTTTGAATACTTCGAATGCACGTCTAGGTGCTTTCTCTTTTAGAACTGGAATGAAATACATTTTGCGATAGAGCATGGAGTAATCTTTTCACGGTATCTACTTTTGTACATTTTTAATGGATTTGAAAATGTTGAAACTTAGTTTAAATAAGTATTCGATATTAAATGCATCATGTGCGTCGTTTTAGTGCAAGTTTTCGAATAGCGGTTAAAGTTAAAAACCAATATTACTTGCAATAAACTTTAATAGCAAATACGTTAATCCTACTAATATTATAAATAAAAAGTTTGTAAGGATGTGTGTGTGTGTGTTTGTTGCTCTTCCATGCAAAAAGTACTGAACCGATTGCAATTAAATTTGGTACAGCTGGGCAACTGGAATAACATAGAGGCAACTTTTTATCCCGTTATTCCTACGGGATACAGACTTGCGGGTGAAACCGCGGGGCGCAGCCAGTACTTTCTAAAAGTATTTTGGTGTTCTTTTTAAATAAAGGGGTATGCTTAGAAACGATATACATTATCCTAATATATCAAATAGAATTCATAGAATTATTTAAAATCCTATAGTTTGGTAGTTTGTTTCTGGGAATAACTAAATCTGATACTTACTGAAATAATTAACCATTTCGTTCAAATAAACAGGGCTTTGTAAAATTAAATCACTATAGAAACATGTGCTACGCTATTTTTGATATTAAAATTTAGGATTCAAACTTCGTTGTTCAAAGTTCAAGTTGTCAAAGTTGTTGTCGAGAGTTTAAGACAAATCTCAAGTCTTTTCTTAAGATTGTGAACGACGCATGCGCCTTGACAAGCCACGCCTTCATAGAGAGAGATGTAACGCGATTTCATATTTCAATTGTCAACTGATTTATTATATGAGATTGATTTCAGATGGATATGACAAACGGAATAAGAGGTTTTGTAGTCAATAGCCATTGAAAAATAACATAATATTTTTATCAAAAAAGAAATACATTTCTCGTATTTTTACTAAAATAAATTATAAAGTGTATTACATCGACAACATTCAATTAGTTTAAGAGCAATCTTTGTATCGTTCTAGGCTTAATGTGATTAGATAAAAATTTGTACAATTATTAATATGTTGCGTGTAGAAAATTTTACACGAATATTATAATATATTTACACGAATATAAATAAATATTTTTGTTATAATTCCCCAAGACCATTGCAAAGACAGTGCAATTGCATGTTGCCACTTCTGGGGACAAAGGGGATAAAGAAAGGATAGACGATGAAAATATAGGAATGGACTGGGAAGAGAGAGAGATTATTAATTAATTATTTATGTAAAAATTGACAAATGTACGCCACATGGCTGATCACAGTAGAACTTTGTATAATGTAATACCTTACTTATAACCTGTGAATCACAATAAATCATTTTGAATTTGAAAAAAGAGTAAGGAAAAGAATACGGCGTCATACTCATATTGATTTAATACTTATTCCTCTGGATAAAGATGTGCTAAGCGTTTAAAATAACAGAGTCAAGTATTTGTTAATAAATTGTTATTATCTTAATGTAATACAATTCTATTAAGACATTATTAAATATCATTGCAACATTTCTGTTGTGCTATATTTATGGCGCCTGATAAGTCACCATAAATAAGAATGTACAATTTTACATTAATAAAAGTTCTTATTAAATAAATACTCCTTGACTTTTTTGACAAATGAATTGATTAATGCAACTTTGTAATCCATTTCATAATTAAAATTGTAAAACGAGACATTTCTATCAATTAAGTAAGTATGCAATCTGTGGACGTCAAAGGCAGAGCAAACGTGTTTGGTCACTTTAATATAATTTAGCTAATACAAGATGCATTTTCGAGAGCAACGCAAGCCACTCTATATTAATTAATAAGAGTATCCTGGCAACTTTCAACGGGCTTTTTCATTACGCTTTTCATGTCCTGGCGAACAGTTTTCCACTTTTTCCTGGCAACTTCAATTCATTACACTGTTACTCCAGGAAGTTCCTGTTTTAATTAAAGATATTCACTGAAAACCCGCCCATGGAGCCTTAACTCACTGAGACGTGGTTGGCTTATTTTTTTTTCAACACACTCATTCCCGCCTCTGCGACCCTCCCAAACAAATAGCGGAATACTTTAAAAACAAATTTTTGGTAGGTCGATTTTGAGTTCTGTAGGGACGCAATAAGGTTGGAAGAGGTTTGAGCGCTGTGTGTGATATACGTCATTATATTTGTGTGACAAAGCTTTCAGTTCATTCCATGAAAGCGGAGACAAGCTGAGGAATAGGTTCAGTTGACCGCGATCATTCGCGAGAGCGGATGTGCCTAGGGTTGCCGGCGAATTTTCTTTCGAGTCACTGAAAACTTTTCGTTGACGTAATTCCGCAATACTCTTTTATGTGTGAAGCATTGTGTTTTGTTGTATAAATTGCTGAATTAGTTCGTTATTCTTGGTAAGTTATTGTTCTAGTCGTGTTTAGATTACATTTTTTTTTTACAATGTAATAATTTTTGGTTTTTGTTTTTGAATGACAATAAAAATAAGTTTTCATTAGGGGTGCTCCTAAATAAATTTACAACTTGAAACCACTTTAATAATTAAATGTAAAATATAATTAAATTTAATAAAACACGAAAATTTAAAATAATTTACTGTCAGATTTTGCGGTACTAATTACGATGGATTAATTATTAATAATTTGATATTTTTAGAGTTTAGCCTTTCCTAGGCAATAAAGTACAAACAGGTTTTTATATATATTAGACAAGTATTTATCTTTCCATAACTTGTTATTTTATTACATATTGTAAATCATTTACCATTATTAATATTTTCTATAAAGATATGACTCTGCGAAGATTTAAAAAAGTTAGAATTGTAATTATAAAACCGCAAATACAACTTTCCTTAATAAAAATGGATTCCTTTTTGTGAGTTAAATTTTCTATATGTTTCCGATAAACAAATTCATTTAACAAATCGTCATATTTAAAAATAATTAAAAAATTGTCTAACTTTCATATTAAAATAACGATAGCTAACTAAATACTGTTTATTGTGGAATTATTTACGATGCGTAAAATAAATATAGTAATGTAGGAAGAGATAAGTTTGACCTTGACACACGAAGTTGATAAAGCTTGGTTTTAATGTTTTTAATCCCTCTACTGACCTTTAGCGATTATTAATTAATACTACGTGGTAAGTTATATCCATTATCGAAACTTCAGCAAATAATCATGTTATTAACTTGTTTTAATAATAATTTCCTGTAAAATATTTCATCTAATGAATCCCTTAATGTACATAAGTCCTATATAATGGTAATATTCAACTAACCATGATCAAAATTATTGTTCATGGTCCAATTTTCATCCCCTATTTTAATCCCTTGGAGGAAAATTTTATAAGAATCTTTTCTTAGCGGATGCATATATTTTATCTATTTACATGCCTAATTTCATCCCAGTGGCACAGCCCCAACAAGCTGTGCCTTAATAGTTTGTCTTTGCGTTTTATATATTAAGATTATGATATGATAATCGCATATATGAAGTATAACTTTTTAAAGATGCCATTTTGTAAAATATATCTCTGATCCTACTTCGTGGATATCGTGCAGTCAAAGAAAATTTTTTATTCCACCTTTGGTCCATTCAGTGAATTTAAAGATCTTGAGCTACCATGTCCATGAAATAAATAGACGACGACATGTGACATCTGCTAATTGTATTTTCATTATATTATTAACCCGACGTTTCGAACTCTTCACAGCGAGCGTGGTCACCGTTAAAAAGTTTTTAATTTCTATCTGCTAATTGTACCTATGGTGGGTTATAGACTACACTCTCAATAAAGGCTTCTTTAAAACAGGAAGAAGAGGTTATATCATTCATTTAAAACGCATGTTTGAAGATACTTTCTTAAAATAAGAAAGCGAAAATAATCTTTTAATACTAAAAGAGCTTATATCCAAAGTCACATATTGCGTACTGAATATAACTCGTTATATAGTAAATAGAGTCTTTGAAGAAGCCTTCCTGTTCGTTGATGGGAACCCCCAATAGAAACTCCGTCCCACCTTGGAGAACTGTAGGATCTGGAAGCAAATGAAATGAATTCGTATTAGCAGCCATCTTGGACTTGAAATTTGTCATTTAGTATTCTTCTAGTCATGCCTTATTTAATGCCCATGTGAGGAGTCTTGAAATTATATATAATCCACATTAATAGATCAATTTTTAATACAAATATAGTTAAGAACACTTGGCTTTCAAACAAAAGCAACAGAGACTCCCTCATTTATATTGTAATAGTGAAAATTCAACCATGATATTCTTATGGACTAGATGGAAACTGTACCGAAATAAACATATGAAAAAATATAAAAAAGTGTAAATATATATATAAATACTGCCTACTAAATAATAAAATAAGGTATTTGTCAATAACATAGTTATCACTTTATAGATAAAAATAATTATTTTTACCAAAAAATAAATAAAGAGGAGCACAGGAAAGGCACCATTAAAAAAAGAAATCATAATAATCGGTTCATCTAGTAAAAAGTTTTGTGCTAACAAACACAAAAAAACAGTCCAATTGATACACTAATTTTTTCTTCATCTTAACATTATTGTTTTCTGATTAATATATGTCAGTAGTACATATTACCTGCAGTTAAAAATAGGTTTGGATCAATTGAAAACGGTGGGTTTGCGTCTTCAGCGAATGTAAATACTTCACTCTTATCAAACTGTAGGTCCTTTAAATTGGGTATGATTATTGTCAATGTAAGAGCGGCTGCAATTAAAAATAATTACGATAAAATATATTGATCCATTCTTAAAATACAATTATCAGATATCAACATCATCAGCCATTATATGTTCCCACTGCTGGGACACAGGCCTCCTATGAGGGTTCGGGCCATAATCCACCACGCTGGCCAAGTGCGAGTTGACAGATGTCACATGTCGTCGAACTTCTGATTCTTGGACATGCCGGTTTCCTAACGATGTTTTCCCTCAAGCAGTGGTGATGTTATCTACATGCGCAGATAAATTGAAAAATCAATTTATTTCCTGCACGCTCGCCCGGTCTCGAACCCCGACTTATTGATTTTGAAGTCCGAGCTTCTCACCACTGAGCCACCACTGCATTACCAGATATAACCTAATGCAAACTTTAGTCATAAACTACCACATTGTATATAATAATAGAATAACAAAATTCTGAACATGTATCCTCACAAATTTCCACGTTAAAAAGTTATTACTTCTTTGCCTTTCCCAGTACTGTTTGCTTAAGGAACTGCATTTTAGGACTTTGAATCAATAAATTTCTATTAACACTTCTTTTTATAACGGAAATAGAAGTAAGGGATGAGAAGGATTGATGGAGGTATAATATCCAATATAATCTAATGGAATACTAACCAAACAAAAAATTAGATTCAATTGCTATTTTTAACAAACCACCAAACAACATTGAAATAACAAAACAAACATCACAATCGGTTAACCCAATCAAAAGTTCTGAGGATTTAAATCCAAAAAGTAGAGTCGAATTTATAACATTTAATACCCTTTTTATGAAGTCGGTTTATAACATTTCTTACCATATGTAACGTTCAGTGTGGTCGATCTTACAACTGGCTCTCTGCCTCGTCGCTGAAACCGTAAGTAGAATTTGTCCAATAGAACATTAAAGTTACGAAGCTGAAGGGCGAGTAATAGTCTGTTTGTCTTTCTGTTTATACTGAAAAATTAACACAAAACGAAATAAGTCAAAGGGTTGTGAACGCACGAAGCTATTGACGTACTGCTTGAGAAAAAATAAAAATTTTCCGTTCAATAATATAGGTCAGAATAAACTCAAACCACTAGCTAAGCATGGGCAAATTTTTTATAATGTATTCATTTCTATCTAACAATAATTATAAATATTTTAATACCCTATAATCGTGTGATAATAAAACAAATTATAATCCATTGTAATAAACCAGTAAATATATGATAATGGCATACGCAATTATTTTCGATTGAAGTATGCAATTGAACGTTAATCATAAAACAAATAATTATTATTGTTTTATATTAAATATCAATAACTTAATAATGCCTTGCTAGATGAGGTCAATGGTTTTTTTTTCTTTATATCATTGTAAATCACAAATTAATGTAAGTGGTAAGAAACACGCTAAGAATTTTTTAATTATGGAATATAAAAGATCAATTAATATAATTAATGATGATTTATAATTCTTTATATTATTTTAATACTACTTTTCCGTTCATAGCTTTGCCCGCGTAGTATAGAAAAAGAAAATTACGAGAAAAAGGTTAGGTCCTATATCTATACCAAATTTAATCCAAATCGGTTGAGAGGTTAAGATGTGTAAAAGAGACATACAGACAGACATATTGAAATACAGAGTTACTTTCTCAATTATCATATTAATAGGGATTTGCAATTATATTAGAATGTTAAACGCAAAGTTGAGAAGAAACACATTTTTTAAAAATATTTTTTTTTTTTTTTTTTTTTTTTTTTTTTATGTTACAGTCGGCAATGGGGCTGGTGGGACGCCTGATGGTAAGCGCTACCACCGCCCATGTACATTTGGAGAGGCATAAGGTCCATTGCAGACCTTACGCCTCTACAAATGGATTGCCGACTTTTTGGGAAGGGATTAAGAAAGGATTGCCGATAGGAATAAAGGAAAGGACTGGGAAGGGTAAGGAAAAGGATATGGGCCTCCGGCTCCCCCACTCACCGAACGAAACACAGCAGAATGCTATTTCACGCCGGTCTTCTGTGGGGGTGTGGTACTTCCCCGGTGCGAGCTGGCCCAATTCGTGAAAAAATAATTAAAATAGCCTATTTGCTTTCTAGAGCATATATAATGACAGCTTTACCAAGAAATACCTTAAAAAAACGCACAGAATACTCACTAAAACTCTTCAATTTTGCCATTTTCCCCTCTGTAAGTTATATCATAACCAGTATAAGTTAAATTTAGCCTAGGCAAATGTTCTGTAGACTGCGCCCTATACAATGGGTCAGGAACTGGCCCATACACCTCCTTACACTTCCCATGGGTGGAGAAATAACGCCTGATGCAGTTTAAGTCGAAGACTCTGCATGGTCTCTCAATGCCTTCTTCATATTCGTCTAAAAGATATTTAATCGTAATAAGTGTAATCGAGGTTGAGGTTGGAGTGAATCTAATCGCGGTAGGCACGGAAAACGATGTAATTTATGACTTGTATATAATAAATAGATATAATCATTCTCCTAATATTTACTACATACAATTATGACTAAATATACAACAGAATACGTAAAGTGGACATAAAAGAAAAAATTACAAACAAAAAAAATGCACGCACTCGCTATTGTTTGTCACCGTGACTGTTTCGTCACATTTATCTATATGTATTGACATGCGCGTATGTTGCGATGTGATAACTGCATCAAAGTCTGATTACGCTTAAGAAGCCCTCCTGGGCTAACAGGAATACTACACCAAAAAGAAATTAACTGGGTGATATTTGTGTAGTCCACTGAATAATAAGCCCTTGACTTAATTATCACCATGGCATCACGTTTGAATAGCCTTGTGGTCACTTGTGACCAAATAGAAGCTCTCGTTGAGAAGCATACTTATGCAGAGATAACTAAAAATGTCTTTAATTATCTCGAATTTTCTTATGCGCACAAGTGACGGTTCGATTCCAAGTTCTGTAGCAGTCACCGTGACGAAAGTCACCCGTGCGCTGACTGCAATTTTAAGTAAACTTACTAGCAGCACCATCTTCTGAACTCGTTAACCCTCTCACTAGGTCCGCTAAATTGCCTGGCACTATACTCCGATCCAATGTGACCCCAGATGGGAGGTCTGGTAGAGGCAGAGCTGTAATTAAAAATAGGTATCAGTCTTCCAGAAAAAAATTACCGCCTCCTTGGTACAGTGTGAACCGAGGGGCCCTGGTGGGAACCCAAAAAAAAATTACCTTGGTCTTGCAGGACACAGAAGGTCGACCACCAACTTGTCTATTAAGAAAATCGACCAGTGAAACAGATGTCCCATCTGCCCCATACCCCACTAGGGGACATGGGACTTCACTTCCACAAAAATATATCATATAAGACACACATAAATTATTAAATTGGTCATAGAGAAGTTGCTAATCTTAATTGTTGAGTTGGCTTTTATACTTTTACTAGCGGTCCGCCCCGACTTCACCCGTGATACATATACAATCAATAGCCTTCCTCAATAAGCGACCAGTAGTTCCTGAGATTAGTACGTTCAAACAACAAACTCTTCAGCTTTATAATCTTAATAAATATAAATCTCGTGTCACAATGTTTGTCCTCAATGGACTCCTAAACCACTTAACCGATTATAATAAAATTCGCACACCATGTGCAGTTCGATCCAACTTGAGAGATAGGATAGTATAAATAATTTTAATTACGATAACTGACAACCCGGGCGGAGCCGGGACGTGCAGTGCTAGTGTATAGATTTTCTTACATGACACTTTAAGTTACATGAAGATGGAGTTTTTACTTACAAGGGTTATTGACGATTCCCGGACTTGTCGGTAGATCTAAAATATAAAGAAAATATATATGTGTAAAGATAAAATATAGTAGATTATATTTATTTACTACACTATGAAAGTTGAAATAATATTACAAATTCATTATATATTGGACAGAAAACTTTCTGAGAAATTCAAATTCTTATATATAACAACCAAAGAACAGTTGATTATAAAATATAAAATGACATAATATCATAAACATTCGTTAAAGTTTACATGAGAAGAAAATGTTGAGTTTGAGTTTGATGAAAATTTAAATTATGCTTTAAATAACTGAGAAAAAACATATAACGTTTCAAAACAATAGAATAAGTATACTCATTTATTTATTTATTTATTTATAAACATTAAAGATAAAATCCTATATTTAACATCGGTTGATAAGTTTCAACTAAATTCACATTCAATTTTTTTGTTTTTACTACCTTAGAACTGAATTCTGGATGAACCGATTTTGACGATTTTGACCTATTTGAATGTGGGTTAGGTTCATATTAAAAATAATTATTTATGTGATTTTCTACTTACTAAGTTGAATAGGCCCCAAACCCTGGCCCAAAATACATTCCAACGTTAGCCACAGACATAATAATCTTTTCATCTTCAATACAGACACAGTTAAAAGATTCTACAGTTGAATAACTCGCATAATTGTTTTACATACTTATATATACAATATGTTGCGTATTTACATATATGTATAGCCTATAGGTGTTGTTTTTTCTCGATATTACGCTAAATTATAGTTGAGGTTTTTATTCTGATTTATTCAAGTGACTGGACTATACATAATAGATTTTTTAGTTCCAAGGTTAATGCGGTCATTAAATGTTTTAAAACTTATTTATTATTTATATTTTTTTAATAAATATGAATTAAAATTTCATTAAAGACAATAGAATATACTTTCTAGTGTATCTTTGAATTCATACTCGAATGGTTATTTATGTAACCTTTTATTTATTTATATTTAGATGCTAGCTGCGCCCCGCGGTTCCACCCGCGTAAGTCTGTATCCCGTAAGAATATCGGGAAAAAATTTAAATTGCCTATGTGTTATTCCAGTTGTCCAGCTATATACGTACGAAATTTCATTGCAATCGGTTCAGTAGTTTTTGCGTGAAAGAGTAACAAACATACACACATCCTTACAAACTTTCGCATTTGTAATATTAGTAGAAAAGTTATTACAGAGCAATTTTCATTGAGTTTGTAAGCGGACGATGTTTGTAAATCAAATACTTAAATGTCACTAAGTTATTATATTTCTATTTACTGTTGTTACAAGAATACCACATTTTATAATAACAAAACAATTTACAAGATTTTGCATGATCCCAAGTTTCTTAGCTGAAACTGGATCCCATTATTAAGACATCACTGTACGTCTGTGTCACCAGGCCGTATCCCATGAACCGTGATAGGCAGACAATTGAAAATTATGATATATCTTTCTGATCGTTACACCAGAAAATAATTAGAAAAAGTTGTTAAGCAACGTTTAGTACGGTCATAAATGATGACAAGTGACGCGATTCCGCCTCACACTTGAGCCAGATCTTTTAATTTTTTTTTTCTCTTTCTATCAAAATATGTTTGTGATGTATGATGATTTTAAAAAATGTGTATTAAAATGAACAGCTGTATAAGCAATTATTACAATATGATTACCTTAAATATATAATTAAGTGTGTATATTGTTATTAAACGATATAATAATACACATTGCGTGATATTGCAGTGTTATAGTTTGAATCAGATTCAAATAGACGTGATTTTGATAAATTATTCATAGCATCACTGTTTAGTATGACTCAATTAAAAATGGCATATCAGCGCTCGTTCATAACACAGTTTAAATATAAGTATTTATTCTATAGGCTTCACCCGTGGTAAATATATAGACTATAACCTTCCTCAATAAATGGGCTATCTAACACTGAAAGAATTTTTCAAATCGGACCAGTAATTCCTGAGATTAGTGCGTTCAAACAAACAAACAATCAAAACAGACAAACTCTTCATCTTTATAATATTGTATAGATTATTGTCATTTGCTAACTCAATAACTGCTGTCAAGTTAAGTCATTACAAAAACTTTAACTTGAGACTACAAGGTTGCAGACCTTACGCCTCTACGAATGGATTACCGACCTTAAATCGGGAAAGGATTAAGAAAGGGTTGACGAGAGGAATAAAGGAATAGATTGGGAAGGATAAGGAAAAGGATATAGGCCTCCGGCTCCCCCCACTCACCATACGAAACACAATAACATGCTATTATTTCACGCCGGTTTTCTGTGGGGGTGTGGTACTTCCCCGTTGCGAGCTGGCCCAATTCGTGCCGAAGCGTGCTCGACTACCACACGAGACACACAACTTATTAAAACTAAGTTATGAAACAAAGAACTTATATTGTATGTACAAAGAATTGTTTTCGTTATATTAATAAATAGTAGCCATATTTAAAAAGAGCATTAATTACATTTACATTAATTCCACGACGATATAATTATTTATGCATAACAATTCATTATTATCTTTTGTTTAATGTTAGTTTAATTCCAGCAAACGGACACATAAATATGTAAAATACTTCTTAATCATCTCTTTAAAATTTTAAGTTAATCATTGTTAAGCGAATTAGTTGTTCTTTGTAACCTTATCAGTGTCTGAAGGCTATATAAAGATTTGTTTTTATACAGGGTGTTCTATGATGATAACATAAATCTATGATAATATCATTTTAAGAGTAACTCTATCTGTCTGTCACTTATTCACGTCTAAACCACTGGACCAATTTGGGCAACATTTTATACAATGATAGCTTGGTAACTGTAAAAGGATTGGTTTTTTCGTGGACATCCCACGACTGGCGATGCATTGACTAGGCGCGCAGAAAATAGTATTATAAAAAGTAGCTAGCATAAAAAGATATTTCGAATAATCCTAATTACTAGTCATAGTATCCTACTAATAATAAAAAAGTGAAACTTTGCTATATGTCTTTTTATTTTGCCATAGTTTCGCTTACCATCCAGTTAGTTCTTTTTCCTTTTATTATTAGAGTTGCCTGGTATAAATCGTTACCTAGAGATAAGGCCACCTTTTGTTATTTGTCTGGTTATTTTTTTTGCCTACGCCTTCATTTTGTGTACTTTTGTAACTCACTAAAGAAACTTCATTAATTCAATAATTAATATCTCGCATTTATTGTGGATATAATTCGCGTATTTCTAATATTTAATAAAAACTGTAACTTGATTCTTGATCTTTAAACACCCTGTATATTATTCATAATAAACATTTTTTATAATCTAATCATGTACATCAAAATGTTGCTTACATGCACTTAATTATATATTATGTATTTTTTAATTGCAACATCCGATTTTCATGATGCTAATTGTTGTTTTAATAACTGTTTTATTTTCAAGCTAAATGCTCTTTATAGATAATAAATGAGTATATTATATTAAATGGAAGGTAAGTATGAGGTTTTTGATATTGTTTTAGAGCGAGAAACTTGGCTGATACACCACCGCCCAAAAGCATTTGCAGAGAAGTACGTCTATAAATGCGTTGCCAGATTAAAATTAAAGGGATATCGAAATGATTGTCAATGGGAATGAAGGAAATGGCTGGGAAAGGGAAGATTGCCGGCTCCCCCACTCACCGTACGAAATATAATATAACATTGTCGCATACGCTACGTTTTTACACTGATCTTCTGTGAGTGTGGTGCTTTTCCCGGCGCGAGTTGGCCCAATATGTTCCGAAACGTACTCTACTCCCATATACAAAAGTTTTTAAAGTGACATTTACCCTGTCTTTAGATTAAAATTAAAACTGGTGACATTATTATCATATCAATATTTACTAGAAGACCTGTGTACAGTAGTTTTAATTATCTGCCGACTAGTTACTTTCGTGTTTCGATAATAGTAAGCAACGTTTATAGATATCTCTTTTCTCCTATCGTTAAAAAAGAAAATATTTATACATAATGAGAAGAGAATGCCAAGTGCCTTAATAACAACATTAGGTTTTTGTACGCAGACTTTCATGAACCGGGATATATATTTCCAATGACCTTTGAACTAAAAAAAAATTGTAATTATTTATATATGTAACCGTAAAACCAGTTTTTCATTACAACGCTTTTTTCCTAGTTATAACTAGGTGCAGGTAATTTTGAACAGAAACCAGTACGGACCAGAGTAAAAGCACAGCTGTCAGAACTAGTTGTAATAAAGGCGTTAAGTTACAACTAGGTATAAGTAGGGAAAACGCGTTGAACGGCAAACGGGTTTTAACTGTATCATACAGATATTAAAATACAAAGTAAAAATCAATAGAAGAATCAAACCTAAATGTGTAACACTTTCAGAAAACGTGTCGACAGTAATTACGTGAAAATTACGTGTCGAATATACATATATGTAAACTTTATCCTACTAATAATATTATAAATGCGAAAGATTGTAAGGATGTGTGTGTGTTTATTGCTCTTTCACGCAAAAAGGACTGAACCGACTGCAATGAAATTTAGTACATAGATAGCTGGGTAACTGCAATAACATATAGACAACTTTTTATCCCGATATTCCTACGGGATACGGACTTACGCGGGTGAAACCGCGGAGCGCAGCTAGTTGTCAATATGACTTTTGACAGAAAAATCTGTCTTAATTGTCTTTAAGTAGAGGTCGGTCGGTGTCTTCGGACAAAATCGTTATATCGTTATTTTTTCCTTAATAGTAGACAATAGTTATGTCACATATGTTAGAGGGAAACAGGGAAAACGGGTTAATAATGTTTTAATTATATCACGTAATTGTCGTACCAAATATTTACTCTTGCTACTTTTTCTTCCCTGCTGATCTATCAGGGATCAGTGAGGTACTATCTACTACTAATACGTACTGTCCACTGTTTCTACCGGATCACTGTCCCATAATACTCTTAATATATATAAATAACGTGTCACGTCTGCTTTAAAACTTAACTCTTTAAAACAACGGATTTTCATGGGGTCTTTTTTAATATATAGTGATTCAACAGGAAGGTCTATATGTATAATAACATCTATCACCAAGCCGCGGGCAAAAACTAGTCAGTAATGAAATTTCTTCTACTCTTGCAGTTTCAAGCGCGGTTTCATGTGTGTGTTATTAAGTTATATAATAAATATTCAATGCCATAAAAATAAAAATAGAATTTCAAAATACGTCTTTATTCAAATTGAAAGATTGTCAGTCTCATATAACGTTGAGGCCGAAATCACATAAGGAGTATTGGACGAAGTTGGTCAAGTAATACTGTGCCTCTGTGTGCAGGAGCTCCCTTGCGTTCACCGGCAGATTCGCAGCTATTTGCAGGAATGTGTTCAAAACAACAGGATCTGTAATAATAGATGAAATTAATGACGCCTTAAATCCTACCAATATCCTACTTCCTACTAATATTATAAATGCGAAAGTTTGTAAGGATGTGTGTGTGTTTGTTGCTCTTTCACGCAAAAACTACGGAACCGATTGCAATGAAATTTGGTACGTAGACAGCTGGACAATTGGAATAACATATAGACAATTTTTATCCCGGTTTTCCTACGGGATACGGACTTACGCGGCTGACACCGGCGGGCGTAGCTAGTATTAGTATAATATCAAGTGTGTTAGGTATTTATTTCCGACTAGGTAATTCTGCTACTAGGCATTTTTTTTCCGCCTCCTTGGTACCTTGGTTAGCACGTGTGTGTCTACACACCGAGGTGTACTGGGTTCGATTCCCGATGGAGACAAAAAATGTGTAGGTCTGGCAGGATACAAGAGCTGATCATCAACTTGTCCATACAGAAAATCGATCAGTGAAACAGGTGTATATCATTTGACCCATACCCCACTAGGGGTCATGGAACTTCACTTAGGAATTTATTAAAGCTTGGACAACATAATAAGCTTATGCAAGTCTTAAAGCGTGATGGACTTTCTTTCGCTTTTGTTGTATAGTATATATAGTATCTTCTAGAGTAGAACAAATGTTATGGATAGATGTAATTTTAAAATGATTTAAGTTAATAACAAAAACATTTTGTTTCTCTGATATTTATAGCAAACATATTGTTATTTTATTGATTGTAAAATTCTTGCTATGCAATTTTCGAATGCGTGTCTAATAACTTTACAACTCGTCTATACTACTATTATAAAGCTGAAGAGTTTTTTGATTGTTAGGTTAAAAGCGTGGAACAGCTGGTACCAGGTAATAGGCTATAAATGTACCACGTTCGAAGCCGGGGCGGACCGCTAGTAATAACACACAATAATATAGTTTAAATTACCTCTGTGCTTAAATGCGTTCGGCCCCACAACAAATTTATATGTAATATCATTCGAAAAGCCAAAATTTTCGCTTCTGTCGAACCTAAGATGATGCACTCCCGGTATGGTTGAAGTAACAACCACGGAATCTGAAAAACAACAAACATTAAACACAAATCTTTAACAATAAAATACATAAAGATGTATTAACTTACTAAACATTATTTTCAAGAAATCTTTAGTTATAACAGGCTCCTTTGCTCGGCGGTAGAAAAAGAAGAACGCATTTTTGGTAAAGAATTCTACATTTCTGAACTCCACTGCCAACACAACTTGATCGGTGACCCTGTTAATACTAGAAAGAAATTAATTATTTTATAAGATATAATATAACTAAATGAGAAGAATAAAATAAGTAACTGAAACAAATCAATTATTTTATAAGATATGTTATATAAAGTAGGAAAAATGAAATCACTGAAATTGAAGCCATATATCATATCATACAATTTAACGATTTTTTAGTTACGATATTATGTACTGATAAAATTTAATCGTCTTTTATTTTGCTCCATTTTTCAGCGACTAACTTTTCAACTTACTAGAATTCTTCAATCCTTCCATTCAATCCTTTATATGTTAAATTTGTTGATGTTATAGTTAAATTCACTCTCGTTAGGTGCTGGGTGGCCTGCACCCTGTAAATGGGGTCGGGGACCCGGCCATAGGTCATTTTACAATAGGAATGATCAGCCAAGTAACGCCGTATGCAATTCATGTCTAGTGTTTCACAAGGCCTCTCTATGCTTTTGTCTGAAAAGTAGTGTAAGAACGATTAATGTTTTTGTAAAATCATTTAAATTTTAATGCTTAAAGCTGAAGAGATTCGCGATAATCTCAGGAACTGTTGGTACGATTTGAAAAATTATTTCAGTGTTAGATAGACTATTTGTTGAGGAAGGCTATATAAGTACCACGGGCGAAGCCGGGTCGGACCGCTAGAAGGTAATATATGTAATGAGTATCGAGTAGTATTTATCGGATAGTGTATTTTTATAGTGTCTGTCTATAAAATTTTACAATAAAATTGATATAGAAAGTTACTAAAATCTACCTACAATCATAATTACTATATAATCAATCAGAAATGTTAGCTCCTATTGTAAATATTTTCCTCATTTAGATGGCTTTTCTCAGAAAGTATAAGAAATTTTGATTGAAGGAGTATCTTAAAAATAACAAACAAGAAAACATATGGAAAATTAGACTGAAAATGCTGTAAAATGAAGTGTTCAAAAAAACTCAACTCATTAGGGAATTAAACCATTGCAAATAAACAGATTTTTAAAACATTTCTGTAAACTATTTTTACTGCATATTATCAAATATTTTCTTACCTTGAATATCATCTTTAATTTCATTTATTTTATCTTTAACATCTTCAAGAGGCTTCACCATTCCTGAAATTAATAAAAAATATTAATACTTTAAAGATTTCAAAGCATGACAATGAGTTATTGTTTATGTATAATTTTACATATGATAAAAATATAAACATAATATATTATAAGAGTAGGAATAAATCTACCTGGTACATTTTCATTTTTCTCAGGGTCTTGTGCAATTACACAGACAAACATAAAACCAATAATAATTAAGACCTTCATTTTCGCCGTTCGCTCACAAATAAACATTAATACTATATTTTACTATATATATGATCTCGCATGATATAAAACATCACGCAAATTAAATAGAGGGTGATTAATAAATATACTAATATAATAAATGGGTAGTTTATAAATTTGTAGGTTTGTGACGTTTACTGGGTAATATCTAGACCTACTGAAACGATTTTTAAAATCCTTATATAATACAAATAATTAATTTCCATATATTTATTTATTACGAGTAACTACCACACATAAAACTCACTTCTGAAAATATGCAGTTTCATAATTTGACTAACTTAAAAATAATAATAGCCTTAAAAACCGAATTAATTCTAAACAACAAAATTAATGCTTTTTATTATTGTTCATTTCATTGGGTATTATTACTATTAATTTATATACAATTACTCATATTATATAATAAAAATGACAACATAACTACAAATATATAATATAAGTAAACTAGAAAAAATTGTATAAGAATATGTTGCAGATCTCAGTGAAACATTTTTAAAAGCATAAAATTGTATCCGACATAATATTGATAAGATCTATTTAATTTGTTTTTAATACTAGATCTTTTGAAACTAGTTTCATTAGGGCTGCATTAACTAACACAACAAAGTATTTTTACCGTGTCTCTTACAATTTTATGTCAGGATAGTCACTTAAACTCCCTTAGCCATCGTTGAGATAATGGACTTTACTAGATTCAATTTTAAATGACTAAATTGTTTAGTAATTTACTTTAAAATTCCAAAAAATATGTAATTAAACATTTGTATTATATATCAATATTATAGACCTACATATATGATTCATCTAAATAGGTTATTTGCTAAAATAAACAGACGTGATATAATACGCATCTCAGTCGTGAACAATGTCGTACAGCGTCTTCTTCGACAATCCACGAAGTACAAATCTTTTAGACCACGCGAGCGAAAGCCGCGGGCGAAAAGCTAGTTTTTAATAAGTTGCTCTGAGGATTTTACGATAATTAAGACTAATTATTATCTTGAAACATTTTCAACATACTGTATAAGAGCGCAATATGTAAATTGTCTTTAAATGATTATATTACAAAGATAATTGTTGACTAAATAGTGTCTAATTATTCGTTATTATAAAACAGTATTTTTAGTAGAAAAACTGTGGCTGTCAAAACATTAATTCACTTATTACTCATGTTTTATTAATTCTTTTGTTATCTGGTATATTCCGAGAATGTCTTTAAAGTATTGATAAATATGTAATACTAGCAGTACCCCTAGATTCGCCTATGATACATATATGTCCAACAATGAAAGAATTTTTGAAATCAATGTACAAACTCTTCAGCGTCATATATATTTTATGAATGACAATATTAAGATTTATGAATTATTAAAAAATATCCTCAATTCATCTGGGCCAAAACTTTGAGTCATTTCGCAAAGTGGTCATCCTTTTTCATTCCTATTTAATTGACTATCAAAATAGACAACCAGCTATTGAAGGCTTACTAATGTTAATATTTAATTACGTATAACATTTTAAACACATTGCATTATGTTGAAGTTAATAAAATTATGTATCTATGCAGTTTTTGTCTCGCATGAAACATGTAATTTGCAAGTTTAATATGATGTTAATTTGCGTGATTACTGGCGTTAAAGATTAATATTATGTGCAAAGACATGCAAAATGGGTATAGCAATATACTGGTTTTCTATTTTTGCTTAAAACCTGCATTTTTAGGTCTTTGTTGTGTCCGTGACCGTGTCCGTGTCTGTGTCAATGTCTGTTTCTGTGGCTGTGTCTGTGTGTTAGCGCCTGTTGCTGTTATGTCTGTGTTTGTGTTTGTGTCTGTGTTTGTGTTTGTATCTGTGTCTGTGTCTGTGTCTGTGTCTGTGTCAGTGTTTGTGTCTGTTTCGGTATCTTTTTCTGTGTTCTTTGTCTATTTCTGTGTCTGAGTCTATGTCTACGTGTGCATCTGTGCCTGTGACGGTGTCTGTACATTTCAGCTACGATATTATTTGCACTGTATGTACATCTATTTTTAAATAACATAATGTGATTTCGTATATAAATGAGTTGCCGTGTGTATATAAGATCTCTTTTATCCAAATATATTTCATCCGACTGCTACAGAAACGAAAGATACTCAATTTGACTGTATTTTTTTGTTTGTTACTCGATAGCTCCGTGAATTTTCAACCGATTGACTTTGTGATACTTTTTCTGTTTTAATAGGAAATTGTTGTCTTTTGATTCCACTTTAGAATCTGGAGTGGAATCCCACCCCAGACGTGGATAATTTTTTTTGTGGAAAATATTTAATACTATTACCATAATATAATGATAAGAAAAATCTGAAGCTAAACTTCCAAAAACAGTTCATAAACTCAGCGACACAATTTCACTGAATTATCATATTTTAAGTCACCTGCTTGTAAAGTTTCGAACGAGTTGTACCCAAGGTGTTAATTTTGGGTACAGCTCGAATTATCCGGACCTTCTGCTTGCTAATTAGCGTTTTATTAATAAAATCTTACTTGGCTTAGATTTGATTTAATGCAAAGTAATTACATGCTGCATAATAATGCATAAACAAAAGTTTAACTTATCATTAAATTCCACTATGATGTAAACTGCAATTACATAATTTTACAAATTCTTCTGACGATTTTGATATAAATTTATTTATCATGTATAATATCACAATCCTTATAATTATAAAGCGAAATTAATCATATTAAAAACTGCCGAATCGATTTGGATGAAATTTGGTACTTAAATAGTTTCAGAGCCGAGAACGGTCAAATGATACTTTTTATCCCAAGAACCCCTCGGGAACGGAAACGGTGTAGGTAAAACTCCGGAACTGAACCTTTCAACTAAAAACTACACTACAGAAAATCAAGTCACGTACAATAGATATTTTTAGGTAACCAATATCGATAAATATATTTTAAAAATGATAATTAACTACTCACTAAAACTTGGAAATCTCAACTTTCAAGCATAAAAACCGTAGGTTCTCGCTTAAGATGAAACATTTCAAAATTATACTCAAAATAGCCGGGGCAGGAATAAAAAGTGATGTTAGAAAAATTTCAAGTAAACGTGTGAAAGTTGAACGTTGTTCGAACGGATGAGGAGTTATATTAAACCGCGGGGCGCCTCACTCAATTTCACGAAAAAACTTATAAACGCCTGTTTGCGGAGTGCTGGGAAACAATGGATATGACTGGCTAGTTCAATCAACCTAATATTATACGTTAGTTTGTGGATGAATGCTGATTTTTCTTCTAACTGTTCTACTGTTTGTTATCCTTAATAAAGAAATAAAAACAATTGTGTGGGTGATCCGCTAGTATTTTTATTAAAACTAGCTGCGCCCCGCGGTTTCCGTATCCCGTAGGATTATCGGGAAAAAAAGTTGCCTATATGTTATTCCAGTTGTCCAGCTATCTATGTCCCAAATTTTATTGCAATCGGTTCCGTAGTTTTTGTGTGAAAGAACAAAAAACACACACACATCCTTACAAACTTTCGCATTTATAATATTAGTAGGATGTAAAATTTGTTTATAGAAGCTTAGAGGAAAAATATTCTTTGCTGTTTCGCCCATACTTTATTGTCGTTTCTCTCGTGTGTTGTTTATGGCAAATCAATTAATGTTTACTTTAAAGGCTTTTTTTAATTGCCAAATATATAATAGAATGTAGCCACAATACGAATTTCGTTATGTGGTCTATGGTAATTTGTCAACGCGCCATTGTGTTTAACATACTCTGACTCCTTTGGACTTGATTTTGACCCTCCTTAATCGGAAAGATTTAATCAAACTGTACGCTTACCGAGGATTCGTGACGATGCAATAATTTCATTAGTTTATCTCATTATCCGGATTAGAATCGCCATCGGATTAATTGATTATAGTATAGTCTGTATAAGAGCAAATAAGTTTAATTTTAAAGCGTTACTAGTTTTTTTTAAACTGAAGCTGTATCTGTTATATTGCTAAATGAGCATTATTGGTATTTGTGCGTATCATAAACACACATTTCTTACAAAATTTGAGTCTTTTCAATGGAAAATAATACGAAAAGCGCGTCCATATTTCGCGCTCCGTGTATCAAATAGGGGTAACTTTTTGACGCAGTCACGGCAAAGAGGCTCTTTGTAAAAGAGTACTCTTTTCAAAAGTTATGGCTTCTGGATTAAATTTTCTTTCTAACACCGGTTCATCGTGTGGCGGGAACTTTATTGAGGGCAATATAAACAAATGTTTTATCAGGTGAATTTTTCAAACATGCTTATTAAGTTTTTAATGTATACCACTGCTCATGATATGTCATGTCATTGTACTGAATTTCGTTTGAAGATAACTGGATAGACAATAGAGAGGAAAGAGAAGGAGTTGAAGAATGAATTCAATTATTTCATAACTTGCTTTTGTCCGCGGCTTCGCACGCGTTAAATTTGGAGTAGTTTAATGCATTTATGTAATGTGTATTTTGGCATATAAACCTTCCTCTTAAACCACTCTATCTATTAAAAAAAAATACCCATCAAAATCCGTTGCGTAGTTTTAAAGATTTAGGCATACATAGGGACATAGGGACAGAGTAAGCGACTCTGTTTCATACTATGTGGTGATGATTATTTTATTAATCAGATATAGATATATAAAAATAAGTTAAGCAAGTCACTGTACCACAATCACTCCTGAGCGGTCCATGTTAATTAGAATTAATAACTGAGCCTAATTAATGCCTTTAGATCTAAACAAAGCGACAGCTATGCTGCATCATTGTCTTGTTATTAATTTTTATTTAACAAGGAATTGTCTATTTTATGTGTTTTATTTTGAGGGCGTTAATTGCCTCTTTTAATATTGCTTCGTTAATTGATTCAAGCAAAGTTGGATAAATATTGAACGGCTGTTAATAATAACTGATTATAATTTATATTAATACATTTTAGCTACTGAATTGGTTGACAGTTTCCATTTCATTCTGTATTTTATAATCTATGTATATTATTATCTAGTTCGTAAAAACTGTTTTTATATGTATAATTATTGTTATTATAATTTTGTACACATATTTACTTTATATTCCCACTAGGATATTTAATATTATAAATGCAAAAATAACTGTTTGTCCGTCGCTTCTTCGCGCCTAAACCACTAAACTATTTGCATGACGATAATGACCAGTGAAATAACGAAGGATACATTTTATCCCGAAAATTAATTCATGAAATCTGAAAATAAAACACACCATAAATACATCATATTAACGCCAATTGACAACAAAATCTTGATAAAAACACACAAGACATCATCAAAGCGGGTTTCATCCAACATGCTAAATAATTAGGCAGGTGAGAGCTGTGATGTGATTGCTCTGAGCTCAGTCGGAACGTACCATGTAATATTAATAAGACCGCCGGCTTGCAACTAGATTGTGCTGTTGTTTATTTACTAAATTGTTTTCATGACTGTCTTTACAAGTGCTGTGGAGTATATTAAGTTGGCAGAAAAAGTTTAGGGAGCGAGTACTAGGGCATCATGGTTTCATAGAAGATTAGATTATGCGAAGTTTGGGAGATTTTCCTTCGTTGATGAGTCCGTTCTGAATAGATATTCGGGCATGTGATATTGCCACATTGTAGCATAAATAAAAACAACATTTAGTTGATGAAAACTATTATATATTTTTGCAATTTCTTTGTTAACATCTTATGAAGTGGGATAGTCAGTCAGTAATAATATTTATTTCGTCCATTATGTACTAAGTTGGCTTAGAAAAATTAACAATATTTTTCTTACATGTAACAGATAATATATAAAAAAACAAATCTCATATTAGTAACATTTACGCGTTATGACATCTACAAACCTATATCGGTAAAGGTAAGATAAATAAATGTTATAAGTTGACTAACCGCTCGTCCCGGCTCCGCCTGTATTGACCTAGGATTAAGCAAAATAGAATATAGCATTTGACACACATAAGGTGACTTTCTACTGACAAGATTATTTATAAATCGGTTCAACATATCCCGAGATTACCTACAAAGACACAAACTTACAAACTTGACCTCTTTATAACATTAGCAAATATGATGGATTGCTTAAGACGTCCTTCATAAGAAGAATCCAAAAACACACATACTAAATACATAACGTGGCGGGAACTGTATAAGATTGAATTCTATTTAAAAATTAATGATTATTAAACAATCGATAAATTGGTACATTAACGACGTCCTTCATAGAAACTCGGAGTTCTAAAACACATACCAAATACATGACTATAACTATATATAAACTATATGTATAACCATAAATATAGTTGAACAAAATAGCAATGCATCTGTACAAATTTTATCCTCTATATCGGTCAAGTAAGTTAATGTTAGACATCAAAGACATAACTTTCATGTTGGGAACTCCCGTTGCGGTTAACAAACGTGCTATGAATTTCATTGCTTGTTTTATATTTTGATCGCAGTACAACAGTTCTAAACAACTGTATGTGGAATTTCACGGTTATCGACAAAGGAATTTAGGTTTTGATTGTTTTGTATTGGAATTTTTGAACTAATCCTACTTCCTACTATATCCTATCTTACTAATATTATAAATGCGAAAGTTTGTACGGATGTGTGTATGTTTGATGCTCTATCACGCAAAAACTACTGAACCGATTGCAATGAAATTTGGTACGTAGACAGTGATGTGATGATATTTTTATCCCGATATTCCTACGGGATACGGACTTGCACGGGTGAAACCGCGGGCGCAGATAGTTAAGACACAGAAAAACTAAACAGAACATAACCAGACTCTGTGAATGTCTTAATAAAACTAGAGGTTTTTATGGAACAAAAAGCGATAGAATTAAAGTAAGATTTTTGTGTGGCTAATAGATCTACATAAAACATAAGGTTTAAAAGTACTTTGAACTCTATTAACAGTAAAACTCTAGCATACACAATTACTTTTATCTTAACCATTTCCCTTACATTTATGTCTAAGGTAGAATACTGTTAGAATGCAAATAGAATGTAAAATGTGGGGAATAAATTCGTGCATTGTGGACCTCATGGACGTCCAGAAAGCGCATTTGTGTGAACACAGCCTTAGAACATGGATAGATATGGTGCATTTGTTTGAGTTTTACCTTAAATTTTCGTACTTTTTATGATTTGATTGGTACAAAAAGAGTTTGGAGTGGTCTGACTACTAATGCCGTGATGCGATAATTTTATAGATATTGAATCTATCACTAGCTGTTTACCGCAGTTTCGCCCGCGCGGTCAAAATAAATTTTCATGGAACAAACTTTCATTCCCTATTTTATCTCCATGGGGGTAGAATTTATCGAATCCTTTCTTAGCGGATGCCTACGTCATAACATATCTGCATGTCAAATTTCAGCCCGATCCGTCCAGTGGTTTGGTCTGTACGCTAATAGATCACTGTGTCAGTCAGTCAACCTTTGAGTTATATATTTCTCTATTAAACCCTCCGAATGTCTTTTCTATAATTCACGATTGTTACCATTAATCAGTTAATATATATACCGCCTAAAACCACATTCGACTAGTTATCTGAAGCATGGAAATGCTCTAGTGCAGAAAAAATGGGTCTTTATGGGTTTTATGGAAGAGGTAATTCCAGCTTTTCACAAACAATATAATAAACAATCTGCAATCAGCATCCCTTTAAAACACTTACAACATTTAACATAAGCAAATCAATCTTAAAATGCTTCTTAACCAACGTGAGTTGCGTATTCACAGAAACTCCGCAACTTCTACGAAGTGATCCTGCATGGTAGCTAAGATTGCTTACAACAAACTTCCAACCGTGTCGCCTGTGAATAATAGAAGAACTGATGTTGTTAATATTGTATACATTAATTATAAGGGATTATACGCAAGGCGCTACGGCCCTTGAAACATAAACTAGTCTGAGATTAGCTGCCACTACGGGAGATTAAATGAAAAAGTTTATTGGGTATGATGGAACTGGGACTGGAATTCTTTGGCAACTTTTAGTTACTATTGATACATATTTATATATTAAAAATTGCGTTAACATGTCTCTTTTTGGAAGAATGAAAAAAAAAATCTTAAAAAAGTTTTAGTTATCAAACACGAAAGAAATTAAAATATGTTTCTTTTAAATACTTTTTATGCTTTCTATAATCCTACCTTAATATTTATATTTGCTAGATATAACAGTCTAGTTGCTTCAATAAGTGTCTCTTTTAGTAAGTGAAGTGGTTTAAACAGACACATAGACAGTTAACAGATTTTTTTTTTAATCTGTTCTTTTTAGCACACTTTATTTAGTTTTATCTGTATGTTTATATGATTGTATGTAACTGACTCTTTAAACTAGAATTTAGCTCATTTTTAAAGGACCGATTAAATTCAAACTTATCGGATTAAACGGATCGGTGAAAATTTATTAATTTTATAAATTTTTCTCTCAAATGCATTATTTCAAGATAGTAATATAAACTCATAAAATTATATATCGCGAGGATGAAATAATTTTTTAATTATATTCTGCATTACAATTTTACGTCATACAATTTTATTGACCTTATTACTAAAACTTTTTTTAGTTTATTAAACTATATTTATGTAATTTAAACAATTATGCAAGAATTATTTAAATAAATAATGTTTTCGTTAAAACATTCCGATTATGATATAAAAAACACAACCTTATTTTGTTTATTCAAAATAAAGTAAAATAATTTTATTTATGGCTTCCAAGAACGTTTTTATGCACATTAAAAGCGAAAGGTTTTTCGTTTAACGATGTGTCATCCGGCGAACACCGCAGTTTAATTTCCTTCAAGGTTGTTAAATTTTGTCCCTGATTTATTAAAAGACGTTGTAAGTTAGCGAAAAAGCATTTATAAATACGTATATCTTCATATGATGTAGATTTAATGATTTTCATGAATATTGTTTTGAGTAGACCAAAACGTATTATTAGGTTAATAACAATGAGAAAAGCTCTTTAAATAGTAGATAAAATATATTGTTATCCTTATGAATGTATAAAAATTACCTTATAATATATAACTGTATTATTGAATATATAGTGTCGCAACTCATCTTTAAAAAAACCTTTTAAACATGTTTAACAATTAAAATTTTAGAAACATAGGATAAAACACGCAGAGCACTTAAACTTCTCAACAATAACAATTCAGTTTTATTTATATTTTTCAACATCTCCAGAATAGCTCCTCGAGCCGGGTCCACCCAAATAGACACTTTTGTAAGTTCTAATTTTTGAAGCTACTATCCTGAAGGTGGGCATTCATGGTACATTCATTTGATGCGATTAAGTGATTAAGGTGAAATTGAATGAATGTATATACAAATTTTTACCACAGTCCATCAGGATATTACATTCGCGGCCAAATTGTGACCGTATTTAATACGGATGTAGACAATGAAAACAAACAAATAAACATTACGATCTATTTAACATTTCTTGAGTTATAAGTTCTTTAGTTTTTGAACGTGGGACACGAGCACGCGCACGCGCACAGTTACCATGCCTCCACAGAAGGAAAAGTAGTACTTTAGGTACTGTTTTTCGTTAGGTGATTGGGGGAGGTGGCCTTAATTCTTTTCCTCACTCTTCCTAGCCCATTCGTTTATTCCTGTTGTCAATCTTTATTTTATCCCTTACTTCTTAATAGCGAGCAACGCTACTATTGCAAAAGTTCATGGGCGGCGGTGATCGCTTACCATCAAGCGGACCACCAGCTTAGTTGCCCTTTTTCACTGTGGGAGTCGAGCACGCTGCGGCACGAATTGGGGCAGCTCGCACCGGGGAAGTACCACACCCCCACAGAAGACCGGCGTGAAATAGCATACCGCTGTGTTTCGTTCGGCGTTCCTTCCTTCCCAGTCGTTTTATATCCCTATCGTTCATCCTTTCTTAATCACTTTCCAATTAAGAGTCAATTAGAAGGTAATCCATTTGTGGAGGCGTAAAGTCTGCAATCGACCTTTCCAAATGATGATGAGATGATGATGAGTCAGGCGTCGATGGACCCACCAGCTCCATCCGACGATGATATAAAAAGAAAATCTAGCATAAAAAGTCACAATTTTCTATTATGTAAAAATTTAATATAAGATTGAAAGCAACCACGGATACATTTTGCTTGGTGACGACACCAAAAATCTCACATTTCCCACAAAAACACTGCAAGTGTTAACATTCATAATATCCAATACCGCGAACAAATCGAATATAAAATACAATAATATGTACAGTTTAATACCATTAAGTCGGTCCCAGTCGACGATAAACAACCGATGACAATGCACGGGCAAATCCACTCAACTAAATTAACTCATGTTACTTGCTGCAGTGCCGCTCTTTACACTGTTGTGTAACGTGGTCAATTTTTTGAATAGAATCACGTATTTTTTAATGAAATATAGAATATACCTGATAATTATGAAATATTCATTTGTAAATAGTAGGTAAATATTTTTATGTCAAGAGGTTTTAAATCAATATAACTTAGGAAATATAGATGAAATGTTATTTAGCATGGATTGTTTTAAATTTAACTGTTCGATTGCATTCGGTTTGTAGTTTGTACATTTGCAAATCATCAATAAAAAAAAACATGAGGTTCTTATTTCAAATATACTTTTTATCTTGAATATCTAATTCAACATCATACGTATACAGTGGTATGACAGAGCAATAATTTTATTTATTTGTTGTCCCTTTAAACCTATTATTTTTGTAACTCGGTGTGAATGCAGCCGGTAAATTTTATTTGTAATTCGTATAGGAAATCCGATACGCCACCGTATGAATCGACAAATGTATTGGATCGCTTGGAAAACTTCGATGTTGTCTATTGTCCACATTATAGAAATTATTTTATGAGTCCACTTGAACAATGCTGTAATCTATTGAATGTAATAATCCTAACTAATATTATAAATGCGAAAGTTTGTAAGGATGTGTGTGTGTTTGTTGCTCTTTCACGCAAAAACTACTGAACCGATTGCAATGAAATTTGGTACGTAGATAGCTGGATAATTGGAGTAACATAAACGCTAATTTTTATGCCGATATTCCTACGGGATACGGACTTACGCGGGTGAAACCGCGGGGCGCAGCTAGTGTTACATATATTTTTAATGAAAACGACATTTATTTATATACATTTATATCTTATGTATAATATATTAATTGTTAAAATTTCGTATGTGTGTTATTTAAAGGATAAGCTTACTTTAAACAATTTTATATCGGATGGTAGCATTAAATGTAGTTCGAATGTTTCCCACTCAAATTCAACAATATCTTACAATTATTATTCAGCAATAGTTAATCACGAGACTGAAGAATAAATTTTCAATATTTATTTACAATAACTTAGTAGCACAAGTATTTCTACTGCATTTCAATTCCGACAGTTACTGAAAAGTTTCATTCTTAATATGAAATCCACGCAACAATATTATTAAACGAATATTTAAAAATCTCCTCCAGATTACTACATAGCCAATGAATTCTCCTTAGAATCATAAAATTCTTGTCTCTAATATTATTTTATTGAAGACAATGTTACATCGTAAGAATGCCAGCGCTTCCGTGGGGTTCTGGCGCCGGTTGGGCTAGACGCAACGTCTCGTTGCGATACTAAAATGGCTGCCATCATCTGCTAAATGTCTGTATTGGATTTATGCTTATTTTTTTATTGTTGGCATCATAAATAATTGTAAACTCACGTAAATTTAAAGATACATTTTAATATTAAGCAACTTATTATGTACTAATGGGTGGTGGTGGTATGGTAAAAGGGTGCCACTGAAAATCAGAGCTGAGGCGTTAAGCCTCAGGTTTCCTGAGTGGCATCCCTGTTTGGCACACGCAGCCACACATAATTGTTAAGTGTAAATTTTTATTTTTATCTATTTTTTTCCTCTTATATATTTGTTTTTTATTGTATGCTTCTGTTTTTTCTGTTTGATCTGTTGTGTGTGTGTATGTCTGTGTCAAATAAATGTTTTTCTTTCTTTCTTTCTTTCTTTCTAATGTATTAATATATTTAATCTTACGCTTATTAACGCGTTAGATTATTAATATATCTAGTATCGTACATTATTATAAAGCAAAGTCGCTATCCGCGTCTTTATGCATGTATGCTTACACCTTCAAAACTAGACAACAGATTTTTATATGATTATTCGTACCGCGACTTAAATATCGTCGTAAACAGCGGGTAGGTCGAAAATCGTTTTAAATTTAAAATTTTAGCTTTGAATCTTGAAATCCATTATTATTACTACGCCCAACCACTAAAATTCAGCCTTTCAATGTACAATAATTCCTGATAAAAGTTCATTCAAGGCTCAGACATAAGACCTTTAAATAACTACATTTTATTAATTGATATATTAAACTGCAACAGTGCCCCAAACAGTCTCCCCTCAATTATAAATAAGAAAACAAACCCCAGCGCTGGCGCCCGCCAGTCTGCCGGCTGGGGAGCCAAAAGTTATTGATAAACTGCTGTACCATTTTCCTTTTATGACTAGTTTTTGTAACATTTTTATAACTGTGATTTATTAAGCGAGAATTCCTTTTTTAAATGTCAATTGACTCCTTGAAATTAAAATTTTATTCCTCCTTATGTACTGTCAAAAACTTATGGAAAATTGTGGAAGGAGGGATGCATCTTTAATTAACTATGAAGCAAAAATTGAATGGATCTAGATGTACTTTCTAGAATCTGGAAGTCGCGGACTAACGCTCAAATTAAAGTTAACGAATGTAATATTTGTATATGCGCGCGCTATAATATTTTTTCGTAGTTCCCGTCCATTCTTTTTTCAGAATTGTAAATATTTTTGAAAGATAAACTTCCAACAAAGCCCAGCTAGGGTCTCCCTAAACAACGATCCTCATAAAGCAAGATTCGTCTGAAAAAGACCTCGCGTATCTTGATGGAGTCCACCGCAATCGCCTTAAGATAACTGTAATGATCCCTAATTACTGTTTCTTGTACTTGAGATAAGTTTCGGTTTGGTAATCGGATTTCCTTGATAATTAAGTACAGAGCCTCCAGGTTTCTGAAGTAGAGTAATTTTATATTTGAAGATCAACGAACTATGTATAGTGTATACAAACTTATCCTCTTAGTAACATACGAGACTGGTTTTAGAAGAAATCGTGTACGTTATGATTAAAATACTACATTTTTTTTTATGTCATAATCGACAATGGAGCTGATGGTAAGCGCTACCACCGCCCATGGACATTTGGAGAGGTGTAAGGTCGAATACAGACCTTACGCCTCTTCAAATGGATTGCCGACTGCAAAATGGAAAGGGATTAGGAAAGGATTAAAGAGGAGTAAAGGAAAGGACTGGGAAAGGTAAGGAAGAGGATATGGGCCTACTACATTTTAAAATAACGATATTCCACAATCATAAACCTAATCATTTAGATTTTTAATCATTAATTTTACCGTATACTTTCCTTACCTACTTATACTTACGAAATTTCAAATACCAATATATGAAGAATTTTCAAAACATAACCTCAAAATACTTTTCAATCAGTTCATAAGCAAGCTTATAACATTAAGCAACGAATTTTAATAGATATTGTGTAGCATAAACAAAGATCGCGTGCCGACTCGCGTTTGCCAGCTCGCTAATATTTATCCTACCTGAAAGCTTTTATTGCAACTTTAGTAATTTAAACAATTTCCTACTTTTTTCGTTTATTAAGATGGACAATGGACTGGATGGAGTTCTTGTGAACGAAGTATGCTTGTTGATTTGAGTTTAATAAGTACTGAGCGCTTTTTGATTAAACGCTCTTTTATATCAGTTGGTAGGTTTTAATTTGAGTCATGCTTCATAAATTGATTATTATCGTACTAATATTTTATTTAACGCCTTAAATGACTACTTCGACATAATAAATTAATATACTCATTACATAAATTTGGAAAACATTTTAGATGCAATGAAATAATCGACATATGCAGTAATTGTATTTAAATTTTTTATTTGAATTATGTAAAACAGTACAGTATGTTATCTGTGGCCAAACATTATTTTTAATCTATTACCGCATGCATTGCCGCGTTTCTACAGTTATGTAGTAAATCTGTTTTCTATTGATACGGTTAATAAAAAATAATATTTGACTTTCTTTATGTCATATAAATTTCTTCATTTTGAATAATGTTCTATGATCTGGGGATTAGACAATTAGGTAATCTTAGATAATTTAAATGTGAAAGTGACGGGCATAGACCCCAGTATTTGCAGAAGTATATGGGGTATTTCGTGTTCTGCTCCAAAATACTGTAGCTAGGTGCTGTAGATCCTATGTAGTATTAGTCTATGAATGGTCAAGTGTGTCTGCGTGTGTGGGTATTCGTGTATGTCTACGCACGGATACCCGAGTGTGCGTTTGTAAACGCGCGAGTGTTTGTGTGTTAACTGCGCATTTTCGTGCATAATGAGTTTTTCAAAGGAATGTAAATTGGTATATATTTGTTCCAGATATACCCAATGCTTGAGGTGGAAGCGTGACCATCAGATCCACTATGAGCCAATGGTTGCTCATTTTAACCATCATATTAGCCAATGTCAGAGGTACGGTATATATATTAATATAAAATAACTCTTGTATTGTCTATGTTATTTCTACGAATCAAGGCTTATGCCAAAACAGCTGGACCAATTTTAATCGGACTCTGGTATTATAAAAATAATTTAGCTACTTTTACAATGGAAATAGAATTGCGCTTATTTAACATCAGAATAATTTTAGTTCCACGTTCACAAAACTAGAAAATATATAACAGATCTCGTCAAACATATTATTTGAGTTATTAAGTTCTATTGAATCTACCTGGATTTCAGTCTTTTTTAAGCGAAACTCAATTCAAGTTACACTTACTAGACTCCGTTAAAATAAAAGTCTCGTTTTTAGAAAATCATGGTATCCATTGGAAAAACGTCAATGACCTTACAATGATATTAGAATGACATTATAATTTAATAGGATTTAAGAAGGTTTTAAAAGCCGGTATAATAAATATGTACTGTATTTTACGATAAATATGTTAAGATCAAATTTTTCTTTAATGAAATTCTACAATATAACCAGTAAAACAACTCTGATACAACAATTATGCTTCCTTTGAGAATACAAAGTATTCTGTATTATACAATAGTTAAACAATTTAGGAAAATCTATAAAGATAATAACATTTTGTGATACATTAAATTATTATCTCATATTATCATTATTTAATATCCTACTAATATCATAAATGCGAAAGTTTGTAAGAATGTGTGTGTGTTTGTTGCTCCTTCACGCAAAAACAACTGAACCGATTGCAATAAAATTTGGTACGTAGATAGCTGGACAACTGGAATAACACAAAGGCAAATTTTTATCCCGATATTCCTACGGGATGAGAACTTACGCGGATGAAACAGCAGGGCGCAGCTAGTTTTATATATATAAGTATACAGGTACATACATATTTCATCATTACCTTAATTTTATTATTAAAATGTTATAAACTTATTTCTTCCAGATATATCAGGCAGTTGGGAAGAATGGTGGACTTATGATGGAATTTCAGGTGAGTTGACAAAAATTAGACGCAAAAAAAAATTAATCATAACATTCACTTAGCTTGTCTGTCTCACATGAGTCATACCCGTATGAAACCTTCCTTGTACCTTAACAAAAGTAAAAAATAGCCGAATTGGTCACGCAGTTGTCGAGTTTTACGCTGAACAACACATTTGACGGTTAATGTTCATTTATATTTATACAGATTTAATAATTTTAGAATTATAATTATGTACATAAATAACCTTTATAAATTCAAAGCTTTTTCTAGACACATCAAACATTCAAATCGCTATTAGAAAATATTGAAATCAATCGAGCATGATTGAACGTATATATCTATGTATTATAAAACTAAACACAATTACACAGTGTCAGGTCACGGTTACTGTATGTAGGACGGTGGCCGTAATGATCCTTGTAACTTTCATAGCAGATAGCATCTTAATGATTCTGTGTTATATTGAATGGACAGAATGTAAATATACAACGCACGTTATTGAGGTAGGAATTGTTCAAGCGAGATTCTCATTAATATGACAAGGAAAAAAATCTAAAATTTCGCATATATTATTTTTTATGTAATGTTCGTTTACTTGGTTGATATAAATACTCTGTTACGTATCTCAGGAACTGGTGGTCCGATTTGAAAAATACATTTAGTGTTATGTAGGCCATTTGTGGAGGAAGGCTATATAAGATAGCGTCATGTACGACTAGTGTGAAACCACGAGGCACAGCACCGCCTGCGATAAAAACATAATATAGCCTATGTGATTCACAGAAAACGTAGTTTCTATTGTTAAAAGAAACTTTATCATTATTAGTACAGTCTATTCGTTCAGATAATCTAAATTTCCAGATACAACTATCCAAACTCCAAATGTATTAACACAACTCATTATACAAATTGAATAACATAAAATCTCATCAAATCACACTCCATTTTAAACAATCAGTTAGACTCCTTAAGTATATGTTTAACAAAAATCCTAACAGAGTTGCGTCTAATGACCCTCCTGGGTAATGACATCCGATAGTCGGGTATACTCTAATGTTACATTAAGCACGACCCACTACACTATGATAGGCGAATTTTGCGGAACCCTAAATTCCTATTCAATGCTCTATCGGGAAACTGTGGCTTTCAATGGCTTTTATTTGAATAACGTTGCTTCTAAAAGATTAGCCTCGAACTATTTTACGTGCTTGATTAATTATGTGAATTTAATGAGTGTACGGTCTTCGTATTCTATCATATACTAGCTGTTTACCCCCGCTTTGCTCGCGGTACATATATAGCCGCAAAATTACTGAATGAAGGTTTGTAATGGTGAAAGATTTTCAAACCGGTCTAATAGTTGTGTGACAAACAGCACATATATACATAGAAATGGTATATTGACCCTTAAACTGTATAAGTCTTAATCTACCTTCATACATTGTTAACATTAAACCAAATCTTTCTTACTTTTATGTATAGAACTAGCTGTTCGTCCCGATTTCACCCGTGGTAAATATATACAGTGTCACTTAGTGTAATTTCAGCTTTTGTATTGGTGAAAGAATTTTTGAAATCGGTCCAGCCGTTATCGCGTGATGGCGTGACCAAGGGAAATAAGGATTCATTTTTACATATATAGATTATTGAATTCGGCAGATTCTTAAATCTCTGTGTCTCAAATCTCAGCTGAATCTCAGCTGAACACAATATTTCTATACTTTCAGTTTTTAATATTCAAAAACCCGCCCGATCAATCATATATATTGATAATCGATGTTTGAATAAATAATGACACACTGTGAAGCGTGTAATTTTTTTCATAAATAAAATATGGGTTCGAGTTTTGATTTGATATCAATACCAATCAATACTTAAGTGTGTTTTTGTAATTGTTATGAGCATTTATTGTTAGTAATGACTCACGTTTCGTCGTCACAAACTTGATATGGAAGGATTGGATTTCAGCAACAATGTTAAGGATAGCAGTTTTTCCTTTAATAATCCACAATATGTAATTAAATTAAGAAAATATTGTATAAAGTTGTGTATATAAATGCGCAAATAAACCTTAAACTCATTAAATATATGTTCAGTTTATACGCAACTGTTTTATCGTGAATTTTTATTTAGTTGACAGATATAAAATTTATGTGTATTGGTTTCAATGCATTCGTACCCTTTCGTAACTAGGCCCATGATCGGAATCGGCGCATACCTTTAATATAATTCCTATCGAACATTAAAACTCAAAATAGTAAGGTTTATGAAAGTTTTATATATTACCCATAAAATCACTTTTCGTTATATCAAGGCGTAACAGGCAATTATATAAAATTCACTAAACGTGTTTCTTTTACAGGACCCGGTTTCTGGGGTCTAATCAACCCGCAATGGAACATGTGCAACAAGGGCAGGCGACAGAGCCCCATCAATATAGAACCTGATAAACTACTCTTTGACCCGTGGTTACGTGATGTGCAGTTTGATAAACATAAAGTGAGTATACATAAGTAGCAAGTACTTAAACATTTTTTATATCATATCGGGCAACTGAGCTGGTGGTTCGCCTGATGGTAAGCGATCACCACCGCCCATGAACATTCGCAGAGTTGTATCTCTGAATGCGCTGCCCGCTTTAATGATATAAAGGATAAGGAAGGGATTGACAATAGGACAGACGGAATGAACTGGAAAGGGTGAAGAAAAGGAAACGGGCCTTCAAAATAGTTATTGAAAAGGATAATTAATATAGCGAGTATAATTTTTGATTGTTTGTAAATTATTTTATATTTTTGCTCGTAATATTATATTTACATGTTGTATTATTATTGTAGTTACATGTTATGCACTATTATTGTGCAATTAAATCCTTCTCTAGCTTCCACAAACGACTACCTAAAAACACATTTTCATTAAAAAGCGAAATAAATAATACATTCGTTCTCACATCTTACGTTAGTTTTATTCTATTGCGAAATTTACTTAACTATAGTAACTGCTATAGCTATTATAAAAACTACTGTCATATGAAACAAGCATGAAACAATTATTCATTATGTAACCAAAAACCTCAAAGGCGTATAAAACCCGATAATCGCAAAACGTTTGAATTAACATAGCAATGGGCGGTAATCCGCCCAACCGAAAAGCTTAACAAGTCAACTTTCATTGTATCACAGTACATTGCTGGCTAATCTAAACTATTCCACTATACAGTTGCAACAAACCCGGCAATGTAACACGCGAATGCAAAACGTTTTATCGCATCAACTTCGTGGTATTGGGCTGGTCGGTTTATGCAATGCTTTTTACATGGCTTGCTTCAAATACTTATCTCACAATATAGTGCATGTTTATGAAAATAACGAATGCTCGAGCCAACATTTTATAGTTATTGTTTTAACGTTGTACGGAAAGTTTCTGAGCGAAATAATTTTCTTGGTATAGTTTGTAAGTTTAGAAACTTATTATCTGGGAAATGTGTAATAATTTACCTTTTTGTGATTTTTTTAATTATCCGTCGTTCATCAAACTAATCTTCTACGTTGGTATATTAAGATTTTTTTTAACCTACACTTCACCTGAACCTACACCGGTCGATAAAGAGGCCGAATTATCTAATAACCTTATCTAATACGCCTATATAATATCATTTTTAAATAATTTTAAGTGTGTAAAAAATTAAAAAAATTCATTGAAATAATCGCATAGACGAATAATAGCAACTTTATAAAAGAGAAATTTTGAAAGAATAGAAAAAATTTGATCACGAGGCAGGATTCGAACCTGCGTTTCTTGCCTAACCGTAGCAACGCCTAGCCTCTTGATCCGTGATCCAGTCACAGTAATCGAATTTCTTCTACTCTTTCGGTTTCATGTGACTAAGGGGCACCCCACGCCATCTATTGAGATGATTAAGAACCATCACAACCAATACGAAACATTATTTCAATGATTACAATATTGTATCGATTTGTTAAATTTAATTTTTAGTATTATAGCATTGAAATGCTTTTTTCATAAATTCTTTCAAAATTTCTCATTTATAAATAAAAGCATTTCAATGCTATAAAACTAAAAATTAAACTTTATAAAAGTTTAATAAAAATTGTTTTAAAAGTGCTATTGTTACGTTATCCATTTATCGGTAAATACCTAAATCTACGTACCTAACATTTATTTATAACTATTTACAATTGCTCGTTACCACTGTATTTGTGAAATACGTCCATTTAATCTGAATAATTCACCTCCAACAACGGGACTATGTTTGTTTAACACAACTACAACAGTTTGAAAAATATAATTATATGTTCATTTCTACAAGGTTTTAGGTTGAAGTATACTTAGGTCTAAAGTCCAGGTTAAGAACCAAAAACGCGTCATGATAGCTCGCGCGATAGGCTATCGCGCTCCGCATATATTTGCATAGAATTTCCACTGTAATTCAGACTATAATATGAATAATTCCATGAGCTTACGTGATCATTACATAGAGTACTATAATTGTTAGTTTTCTATCTAAACTATCAGCGGTGTTGAATTAAAATTAAAAGAGATCATCACCAAAAATTCATATATATTGAGCAATGGATATAAAACATGAAATTAAAAATTACAATTTTAATGTCATCATGAAAATATTTCAGCATTACAAACTTGAAACTATACCACAGATATAGTTTAAAGTTTCTCATAATAAGAACGGATATAATAAATACATAATACTATAATAGACTATACGAAGTACTATCGCCCTATCCCCTAACTTATTCAATTACTCTCGTACATGATACTCGAAAATCAACCAAACATAACGCGATCGCGAAAACAAATCGGAGAAACAAAACAACCGCGTGTCGTTCATAATGAATCAGGGAGCTAATGAGTGGTTTTGGTTCTTGTATCAATCAATTGGTCGCGCCTTGATTAAAGCCCGGGATCGCTCTGACTTAAGATGACTTATTACTTGCTAACACGCGATTCCAGTGCCACCTACAATGAATTGTGTTTTCCGCATAGATAAGGGTAGACACATTTTTGTATTTCAGTAACAATATGCAAATCTAGCAGACTGCGGTGTTTTGCAGATTATTTATGTATGTGTGTGTTAAGAGCGATTAAATAATGGTATTTTTTATCCTGTTCAGTTCGACGACATGTGACATCTGCCAATCCGCACTTGGCCGGCGTGGTGGATTACGGCCTGAACCCTAATAGGAGGCCTGTGTCCCAACAGTGGGAATATATACGGGCTGATGATGATGATGATGATGATAATGATTTTTTATCTTAAGCAACATTATGCCATTTTATGTCTAATATTGAATCCGAGGAGAGCGAACTTAGTTGAATTTGATTTTTATTTTCATAGCATTAAAGCTAATAAATGAAATATTTAGAGAATACGATAAATTCGGTGGACGAGAATACAACATCACGCTACCTACGACTATTAGGAGCATGAATAAAAATGAGATAGACTTATAATTACAGTTCTCTTTTGAGATAATTTCAATCAATGTGTTTCAGCTTGTACATTATAAATCCTTTCCCAGGTTAGCGGGGTACTCCAAAACACAGGACAGTCATTGGTTTTCCGGGTGGAAAAAGATTCCAAACACCAAGTGAACATCAGTGGTGGTCCCCTATCCTACAGGTACCAGTTCGAAGAGATCTACTTCCACTATGGGCTGGAAGATAACAGAGGGTCTGAGCATCAAATCGATCACCACACGTTTCCTGGAGAGGTAAGAAGAAATAAGAAAGGCATTTATACAATTCATAGTAAATTTTATTGCCTAAATTAAAACGTAAACTGGATAGTTTGTTTCACGCTCTAAAATAATTAGTGCTACAGTCACATTCTAAATATTCTATTTAATATGTAAAATGTATATTATTAAAGTTATGTTTCCAAAACTCAGGAACATAATTACCTTTCCTCTATCTTCGAGGAAGATTGTTTCAGATATGTAATGACATTATTTTATTGCGTTCGATGATTGACTAGTTAGTATGATAAGTTCACATAATTGGATTTATTATATACCTGACAAGCGGCTCGCCCTGGTTTCACCCATTGTACATATATAACCTACAAAACATCTATAACAATTTAGGATTTGGGGATCACGTGTATAATATCTAACGGTGAAAAAATTTTTGAAATCGGTCCAGTGGTTCCTGAGATTATAGCATTCAAACAGACTCTCCAGCTTTATATTATTAGTCTCAAACCATAGATTTAGAAACAAAATGAACATAAATGCATTCACGCAGTCACACTCTTAACTCAATTCTAAAAAGCTAGTAACATCCAATTACCTACTTAGATAAGGGAAGTTAAAATCAGCTCGGTCACAAAATTAACACCTCAAAGTTATCATTATCAGCTGGTTATTACCCCCGGGGGTGCAAACTTCCCCTTTCACGGTGCCTTTATAATAAACTTTCAACAAACGCTTAGAGATAATTTAAGACACAATGTCTGTATAGAAGTATACAATTCATTGTATGAAGTGTTATAACGATGTTTGGAACTTTGTAATGAGTTTATTTTTGTACTAAAAACTAATAATGTGTAAGATTTCACTAAATCGCCTCTTTGTTAGGATTATAATAGAAAACAGTAGAATAAACAATAAAAGAATACAATAATTTTGTTTCTCGAAGTAAAATATAATTATTAAGAACTTGCTCCCAGACTAGAATTCTCTGTGTCGTTAGTAAACCCTTCTTCAAGTGATACAAATCAATCATTTTATATAAGAAAAGGATAAAGGAAGAAAAGATTTCACTTACAATTTTTATTAATGGTGCGATATGAAATAAATTATGTAGAATGATGAAAGTTCTGAAATAAACAAACTTAAATATGGTTGTATTATGTTTTCTTTCTTTCTTTTATTTCTTCAATTGCCATAATATCATTTTTCTTTATGTAGATTTTAGAAAAAACACAAAGTATTATATAATCAACTAGCTGTTCGCCCCGGCTTCGCCCGTGGTACATATATAGTCTATGTTACTCGTGGATAACGTAGCTTTCGAATGGTGAAAGAATTTTTAAAATCGGTCCAGTAGTTTTTGAGCCTATTCATTACAACCAAACAAACAAAGTTTTCCTCTTTATAATATTAGTGTAGATGACTTTGTGTTCTTCTCTAAATGTAGTTATTTATTTGTCTTAACCTAAAACATTTCCCTTATAAAATTACCCAAGGCCTGAAGCTTGGGTAATTTTACACGAAAGCACGTGCAGAGAGGAAATAGAAAAACCTAAGACATTTGTTTTCCTAATCTCGACTTCATCAGCCTTGTATCGCGTTTTGTTTTATTCACAGATCCAATTATATGGCTTTAACAAAGAGCTGTATCACAATATGTCGGAAGCTCAGCATAAATCGCAGGGGGTCGTGGGAATTTCTTTAATGGTTCAGGTAAAGTTGAAAGAAAATTAGAAAATTCTGCTATAATCAAATACAAATAAAAATAATAAATATGGTTGAGAAAAGCAAAAAACACGCTTATCTATTTATCAACTAGTCTCACGTCTAGTTTTTTTTTTCACACAACATACTTATAGTTAGGAAATGTTATATCTATCAAGATTTTTTCTATATCATATTAATTATTGTAAACACTAGTTATAATGCTATATATAAAACCTTGATAAATATAACTCTAACGTGATAATTGATCATTCGTGTCCATTATATTTCCTTGTTTGAGTTTACGCGAGCAGGGCTACGGGGAGACTGACCGCTGAGTTCCCCGTGACCTCGCTCGCTATAGCGTCCAGACCGACGGGATTAATAATATAATGATAAAATCGCGTTTCAAATCCGTAAAAAACCATTAATTTCTAAATCCTTCTCAGTTGCTAATCTATTCCTTTTTACTGGATAATAAATAACTCTTAATAAAAACAGCTCTCTTTAAATATGTCTAATGTCGTCTCAATGACAATTATTTATCTAGAATCCTGGTTATTTTTGGCATTTTAAAAGAAAGTATCTTCTTATCAAAAAGAGAAGGAAAAAGTTAATCATTATTTATGTTATATTAGTAGTAATTCTGCAATGATACTCATTTGTTGACAACTTAGTTACGTTATTTGATCTCGAAATAATTATACCAACCCCGTTTGCATTTGTAAACCAGATATATCAAATTACACCAAAATAGCCCGATTTTAATCAATTATCGTTAAATTGTTACTTGCAGATCGGAGAACCGACTAACAAGGAGCTGAGGCTTATAACAAGTGCTTTCAACAAAGTTATGTTTAGAGGTACGACTTGTTTGTTAGAAAATGTTCATTATGCAAAGATTGTGGTCATTAATTTTTTTATAAATTAACTCTGAGTTTCCGGAATTGTAAATGTTTCAAGTTATATTGTATTATTGAATTCATAATTAAAAAGTCATTTTCCTTTTTTTTAAATTTCTAAAAGTTTATTGAATTTAGATAATATTATATCTTAAATCTAATTAACAGACATTTAACAGGTTTTAAAACATAAATACTCTTAGTATATAGTATATAACTCTATCAATCTTTAGCATCAAACTTTAAACAACAAGTAACACACTATGCGATTCTACTAACAATACGGTTTAAGAAGAAAACTTTCTATAATTTCATTAAACATACATTCACAAAAAATTTTAATACTGTCGTATTATGTATTCGCTTGAACACATATGACGTCACAAAATAGCGCAATATCGCCATTTTTAGTAGACTCGCATAGCAATAATTTTCATCCCTGTCTCTAATCGATGAGAAAACTTTTTCACATGTCGTATATCAGGAAAAATGTCCTACCGCTCCTCATAAGCATACAGTTCTAGAAAATTCCCTATATAAATCTAATCAACGTGTCTCCAGGCAGTTCTTACCCAATCAAGCACCTTCCCCTAAGCTCTTTGCTGCCCAACACGCAACAGTACCTGACTTACGAAGGCTCCACCACGCACCCCGGCTGTTGGGAGACGGCTGTGTGGATTATATTCAATAAACCAATTTATATATCTAAACAGGAGGTAAGTGAATGGAAGAAAAGAAAGAACAATTTATTTTAACACACACAAACACACAAATAATAACATCACTTAAAAAAAAAAACAGAAAATTAGGATAAATAAAAAAGTTAAAAATGTTTTTCAACCAATTTTAGTAAGAAACCAGGAACCCATTCAAAAATTGTATTAAATATTGTTCATATACGAATATGTTAATATGCCAATAAAACGAATATCATTTACCCAATTAACATTATAATCATATCAAAACTACCCTCAATTCGTCACTTACAAATTGTAAAATCTTTTTATTTTAATACATACCCTATTCAATAAGCCTGAAATTATTTCCAAACATATAAATATGCACGTACATCCAGATGTACGCAATCCGGCGTCTCATGCAAGGATCGCAGCTGACTCCGAAAGCGCCTCTCGGGAACAACGCTAGGCCGGTGCAACCACTGCACCATCGGACAGTTAGAACCAATATCAACTTCAATAAACAGGGTCTGCCGGTATGTATAATTCTTTCTACAGGTCACCGACGTCCCTGGGGGACTACCAATCTAAATTATAAAATGGAACCTAATGTAGAGTATGACCTAAATTAATACCTATTAAACACAAAGGAATCGGATGAAAATTCACTTAGATAGCGAGTAACAAAAAAAAATTGTTTGGAAAATGCGAACAAAAGATGAGAAATTGGTTAGAAATTAATCTGCTGATACTCGAAGTACATTAAAAACTATAAATCGATGTATACTCGAATAGAATAAGACAATTTTTTTAGGTTAAGTATAAATATCTTAAAATATTGACCAGTATGTATTATTGCTGACCTTATAATTAGAAAATTAATTGAAATACGAAATAAACTGCATCGATTATCAACGCTGTATGTTTTTTTAAATACTGAACAAGCTTTAAAAAAAGCTATTGTTATACAACATCCCAAACGATAGCAAATTACCAATAGAATTAATTGTAAATAAATGTGCTTCTTTTCCATTTTAAACCACAATATAAAAACCGGCATAAAAACTTATAGAATAAAAAAATCTTCACAATAAATTCATTCTTACATCGCTCACCTCGAATGACCTCTAACCTTATTGCCGTTAAAGTTACCACAATTGATAAATAACAGATATAGCTGAACAATAAATTCACAAAATCCCGTGACAAGCCACGGCGGAAAATATAATTACAGCCGGGATCAAATCTTAATTAATTAACTGACTGCGGACTGCGACACGCGACTTAAACGAGGTCTAAATGGCTATGATATTGTAAGGGTAGATGGACCTTTTGAAGGTGCCACTAAGATTTAGTGCTACGGTGCGAATGAACGAAATGATTTTGTACACAAAACAAGCACACAGATTGCAAAATTATTGCTAAGTTCAATACAAAATGTGAAGCTTAAGAAACCAGTTGCGATCATTAAACTTTAACACATATTGGTAATTGAGGGTAGAAAGTTCGTAAAGATCTAAAATTGCATGTTTAATCATGTTCGTTTTCATTATAATCATATTTATTTTCACCTAGCGTTGTATAGAAATAACGCATTACCATGCTTCAAAAGACGCAAAGAGTAATACGAGTAAAAATAACATTCCAATTTTCAAATCCAATGGGTACACTAGCAACTAATTAGATTTAGGTAAAGACGACCCTATTGCAATGCGGTTAGGACTGAATTCTGAATGTATTTTCGTTGCAGGCATCAAGCAACTGTCCAGATATGTACCGCAACATGCATTATACAGGTAAGACTGCATCAAATAAAATACTTATTCTAACAACGGGAATGTTTGACACTCGCATGGTTGTGTCTTGACCAATTCTAAGCTTTAAATTTATTAGGGTTAAGAACTACATTACTTTAATTTGAATGTTTTATTAATTAACTTGATTATGAAATATATCAACATATTGTGAATGGCATGTAAGATTTTACACCTAATAACTTATTACTATTAAATTTATTCTGGATGCATCTGTACTATTTCATTAATTAAAACCACATATTACATACTATTTTAAAATACTTCCCTCGTGTTAACTTTACACCTGAAACCTGAGAGATAGTATACAATTACTTTCAATTAGAATATTTATAATCAAACTGTTTCATAATGCATAGTCTAGAATTTAACCCTTTCTATAAAAATGCTCCTATCCCATTATAATTCCTGAATTTACATGGCTTAACCAAAGAAGCTATTATCATATATACTCAGATTCATTATAAATAATCATTAAGACGGTTAAGGCGAATTGAAAATAACTGTCAAAATCCATTGATTTGATGCTAATCTTTAAATTCAATACCGACTGTTTCATAAAAACATATCCCTTCCCTTTATTAAGGAGCATATATCCAAATATAATAATTCACCCCCTGCAGCTATAAAAGAAAGCATAGTGTAAAATTTCCAATTTCATCTTAGGCGTTCAGATCGTGCGATGGTACTTCAATCAGTCGTCTAGAATCAAATCACTTTTACATATATAACATAATATAATAGATATTGATATCCAAGTGAGTGGTTTTATTAAACAGACACACAAATACCCAATGTACGACCCTACATCATTGTCTATAACCCTTACAGCACGTTACTCCCGCAAGGCACGAACGAAAAAAAGCATTGCATGCAAACGAAAGATGTTTTCAAAGAAATCGTGTCACAAAAAATAGGTATATACGCACGTGGCTTAGTATTTGTATGATTAAAATATTTTTTTTGTTTGTCATGCTTTTCGTTTCGCTTTGTGTAGATATTTTTACCTTCGCTCATGAGATGTTTGTTTGAAAGAATTTTAATTAATGTGTACATGTGGCTGTGTAGAACAATGCTATGTTAATATACGAATATATTTAATGTTAGTAGTTAGAGGTAGTTATGGTAGTGTGTTTTATTGTCTGTAGTACTGTTTATAGTGACTTTTAAGAGAACCGGTCAAAAGGCCGTCGTGTAAGTATGAAAATTTAGCTGAAAATATGAAGCATAAGAAAATAATGTACATATTGTTTGAAATACTATTATCCATCGCATAAATTGTGTCCTAATTGTCGGGAAATCTTCAAAGTTTTCAATTGCTTTCATAATTCTTAACACCTTTAAATGAATGTGTATAATATGTTTATAAATTACAATGATATAGTTTATTATATTTATACTTTGATAATTCAGATAATTCTAGAAAAACGGTAAGCTTAAATGAACTTTTCAAAACATTTAATAGCTTTATTTCCTTACAGCCTAATAAAAGCATAATAAACAATAAATCACAATAATTCCTACATGTACATAGAAAAAAATTACGTTCATTAAAATAACGAATATATTATATTTCTTCAGCTACCCAATGGCCTCGTGAACACAGCGTGCGGTACAGAAGCACAGAAGATTTAGCAATGTTATCGCCTAACTGAAATCCATTATAACTACTCTTTTAATCATTTAATCAACCTGTAAAATCCATAGTGACTCAAACAATAAATTCCTTTTACTTTGCCTTTTTTTCAACTAACAATGTTCGTAGAATGACAGTTATGTAGGGATCATTCTAGAAGTATAATTTTATTTCATGAAGTCAATTGAGTAGACAATATATAAAGCAGTACATGAAATGTATAGCTGGCTTGGTTTGGAACTTTCTAGATTTTAGTCATGTGTTATCTAGATGTAAATAGTTACTGTACATAATATACATACGTAATTATCTTAATTCGTCCACAAATAAAATGGAGAAGCTTTAATAAGCATTATTCGTTTCATTTCCAGTGCAATTATTATATAATTTTAAACGCATGTTTTTCGTGTTACACACTAAATTATGTAAAATAAAAATGTATACAAAGGCTTATGAATAGATTACTTATAAATACAAATAGAATAAGTTATTTATAATGCAAGTTTAATAATTCTTGTATAAACATCGTTATATTTATGCAGAAATCGGTTTATAACTGAACAAGTGACGTACAGTCAGCATCGAAATATAAAAATTCATGTTGCCGCTTTTTTCTTGTAATTGTATTTTGTTGCTGACTGTACTATTAGAATTGTGGTAGACTATAGATGCTGTGTTGTCTTTATGTAAAATAAATATTTACGACAAATATGGTATTTTAATTTCAAAAGTGATTCACTTTAGAAACGATACTTCAACTATAAGAGTTGATTGACCCGGCAAACTTTACGCAACACCATTTTTTTTATCAGATTTCTTTTTTATTTTTCTTACCATTCAATTCTCCCTGAACTATTATGAATGCCAATCCAATATTATCGAAATCGGCCAAACCATTTTCATGTTTCAGAGAGACTAACGAACCGCAGTTGACATTTATAGATTTATACATATTAAAATTACTTAATATTTTACATTAAGATTTTTATATCATTTAATTACATTTGTAACAAAATATTCTTATTAATTCACTATTCCAAAAATAAATACAAAAAGATATCTACACTAATATTATAAAGAGGAAAATTTTGTATTTTTGAATGTATGTAACGTTTTCACGCAAAAACTGCTGGACCGATTTCAAAAATTCTTTCACCATTGTAAAGCTGCAACTTCACGAAGTGACATAGACTATATATGTACCATGGGCAAAGCCGGGGCGAACAGCTAGTTTCAATAAAACTTTTACAATCAACATCTTCCCGAAGAAGAACCGCTTTCAGCCCGGTCAAACAAACCTTTTGCAAATAAGGACAATGCAGACTGCATCAAGGACCCGCAAACGTAGACGAGCGAAGATACTCGTAAGTATTTACAGTAACACAAGTATACTCTTGGGAATCCAGTGGGTGGGGAATTTTCATGGTTGATAGTAGAAATTTAGTTTCTCGGTCAATAAATTAAAATAAAAATTTAGCACAAATAAACCAAATTTAATTAAGAAATATTACACTTCAAGAAAGAAATAAGCGATTTCATAATCACTACACAGTATAAAACAAAGTCGCTTTCTCTGTTCCTATGCCCCTATATCCCTATGTAGCTATATCTCTATGTCCCTATCAATGCTTAAATCTTTAAAACTACACAATGGATTTTGATGAGTTTTTTTTTAATAGATAGAGTGATTCAAGTGGAAGGTTTATATGTCATCATCATCAGCCCATACACGTTCCCACTGCTGGGACACAGGCCTCCTATGAGGGTTCAGGCCATAATCCACCGCGCTGGCCAAGTGCCGATTGGCAGATGTCACATGTCGCCGAACTTTTGATTCTTTGACATGCCGGTTTCCTCACGATGTTTTCCTTCACCGTTTTGAACAGTGGTGATGCTATCCACATGCGCAGATAAATTAAAAAATCAATTTATTTCCTGCACGCTCGCCCGGTCTCGAACCCCGACTTATCGATTTTTGAAGTCCGAGGTTCTCACCACTAAGCCACCACTGCTTTTGTTTAATAATGTTATTATACATATAAACCATAGGTTTATATGTATAATAACATTATTAAACTTCTCCGAATTAAACGCGTTGAAGCCGCGGGCAAAAGCGAGTGTTTCTATAAACACTATTATTATTATATTTATATTGTTATCTTATACCTTTAAACGAGCAATTCTTGTATATATATATATATAGTACCTGGATTACCGAGCATTGCTCGGTTAAATTCGTGAAGTTTCCAAGATCGTTTGGGCATTTTTAAGTGAAGACGTGCATTAAGAAGGCACAAAACAATATTAACAATTAGTCTAACCTCAAAGCAAACACAGCAGATAGCGTTACTTAACAACGCCATCTGCTGGAACTTTAATTATTCGCCAAAAAATAGTATTATTATTCGCCAATAAATGTCAGGAAGTGTCATAATAAATTGGGACTACTTAAACGCCGCCTATTTGTTAAAAAAGTAAGTTTAAGTCGATAAAACACGAATAAAACACGAATATGACATTTTCTAAAAAATATTCCTATCTAGATCGATTTATCGCCCCCGAAACCCCCTATATACCAAATTTCATGAAAATCGTTGGAGCCGATACCGAGATCCCAATTATATATATATATATATATATATATACCTATATATACAAGAATTGCTCGTTTAAAGGTATAAGATATAATTGGAATCTCGGAATCGGCTCCAACGATTTTCATGAAATTAAGTATATAGGAGGTTTCGGGGGCGATAAATCGATCTAGCTAGGAATTTTTTTTAGAAAATGTCATATTCGTGTTTTATTCGTGTTTTCTTTTTCCTGACATCTATTGGTGAATAATAATACTATTTTGCTTCGTAGATAGCTGGACAACTGAAATAATGTCATATTCGTGTTTTATTCGTGTTTTTTTTTTCCTGACATCTATTGGTGAATAATAATATTATTTTGCTTCGTAGATAGCTGGACAACTGAAATAACACATAGGCACTTTTTATACCGATATTCCTACGGGATTGGTTACGCAGCACGCTTACGCGGTTTCAACCGCGGGTCACAGCTAGTGACTATTTATAAAAGAAAAAGTAGAAGGACACAGATTAACCGTATTTGAATTAACAAATACAAATAAAATATATATAAATGCGAAAGTAACTCTATCCGTATGTCTCGCCTAAAGCATTTTGAAGCAACTGATTTTCAAGAAGCTAAGCACAGATGTAGTTTTAGACCCGAGAATGGGCATAGGACAGTTATTATCCCAAAAATTCCATAAGACCGGTAATAAGCTGGGAAAATTCCCGATGAAAAGCTGGCTCGATAGTGACCAATAATAATGTATGAATTAGTTCAATATAACAATATTAAAACACATAACATTCTCTAGAACTTTCCAACAAAGCTCTCAACAAACAAGTTCAGAACCGATAGCTGCATAATTACAAAGTGGAATACAGGCGCATGCAGCGGACCCGGATATGTCCGGCCATGTTGCCCGGGACAATCCGGATACTGCTACGATATACTTAGATTTATTAGAGGCACTTAAACTGGCTTTTCAGATAATTATTTGACAGCGAAAAGAGGCTAAGTCTATGAATAAAGAATTAGAAAACAATTTTAGTGTATCCATTTAATTTTTTTATATATATCTAATCACTCACTTCGTCGTGTCACAATTTTATCATTCAAAATCACAAGCACACGCTATTTTATCCTCAATGTTACAAACTATCGCTTTTCTCTTATTATGCTTAATTTCATATTTTATATAGACAAGAGATCTATTTATTAATTGCACCAATAAGCTATACGAGTATAGCGTTCATAAGATAGACACGCCACAATTTCAAAGCGATATTATGTATACGCTCCGTCCACGGCGTCTTTAAACTCGCAAGTCTTTGAAGGCTTATCGCCTCGAAATTCCTAAACATATTTAAAAACATGTTAACTCACATGCAGTTTCAGAGGAGGCGGAAGTTCCATGCAGACAACATGGCCGCCGGCAAGCTTCCGGATTTAAACCGTTGCGGACAGTTTAAAAAGGCCAACCTTATTTTTGTCGACAAAGTATTCTTTAAAGAATAAAAATAGAATCTTGTGCAATAAGGTTGAAAGTTATTCATATTATTCTTATTGGAATAATAGAAGAAAACTCGGTTCATTTATGTTAAATGGGCGTGGAGCTAGCAATATTTATAATATTAATTGTATTTTGGAAATTATGAGTGGGAAAATATACTAGATATTATACTCAAAAAAAAAAAAAAAAAAATTCACGAATTTTTTATATTAAACTGATAAAGCGTTTTACGATGACTTTACTAAACTTCAAAGTAATTATGTATGAGGATTTTGTCTCGTCCAGTATTTTGCGCTAGAGACTCTTATGATTATTTTTATTTATTTTCATAAAGAATCCTGAAATCTCTCACAAACTAACACTCACACAAAATACTTAATCAAGAGCGTTTAACGGCCTTCTATGCTGATTCTATTAGAGTTCAATTATTGTAGAAATCCAATTGTTCTTTATTGAATTCCCAATAGATATATTTCTATTTTGTTTATGTCAAAACGTATACGTTTGATCTGTAAAGTTTAGGAAGATTAACAATAGATGTTATTTTTTATTATAAGGGGAAACAATATAAACAGATTGTAACAAGTTTGAGCTATAAGTGGTGTGCGCTGCATTACGCTATCAATAGAGGTAACTCAGTTATTTACTGTAACGATGTACCGTCTGCATAATAAAATGTTACCAAACTAGTTATTAGATTTCAAAATTGTAACTTTAATGGGGAAGAAAGTAGAATTAGTTTATTTTTTAAGCAAAAAAATATATATCCTGCGTTATTCTTTTTTGGGCCTATTTCACTGCAATTCTAAGATGTTCATGTTTTTTTTTGTTGTTTTAATTTAATAGTGACACCGACAATAATTGTTTTTAATTTTTTTTTTATTTTTAGTGAATATAATGATGAAATACTAATATTTTAAAGTTACTTTTATGTTTTTTCACAATAAGAAAGCTGCTTCATCACTGAGGGGCATAGGCTATATCACGGGCGAATTATAATTGTAATCATTAAAATAAGGAAATTTATTATACATATATAGCCCGCGCCTTTTTTTCTGACCGTACCGTCGATAGAAAGCACTTGGGCGCGACGCCAAGATTCAATGAAATTATCAAGTCTGATATTCGAGTTATTTACTTTTTCTAAATTCATAACATACAATTTAAATATGCAAGGTCTACATATCTTGAGGATCATGGGGCAAATTTTTATCATATACATCATATATAATCGAATAGTGGACCATCCACTATTTATATAATGGACAAACTATCTGTTGTCCACTAAACGAAAACTTTATTTTTAGATTTCAGCTGGGACACAGGCCTCCTATGAGGGTGTAGGAAATAATCCACCACGCTGGCCAAGTGCGGGTTGGCAGATGTCACATGTCGTCGAACTTTTTATTCTTGGACATGCCGGTTTCTTCACGTTTTCCTTCACCGTTTTAAGCAGTGATGATGTTATCTACATGTGCAGATAAATTGAAAAATCCATTTATTTCCTGCACGCTCGCCGGGTCTCGAACCCCGACATATCGATTTTGAAATCCGAGGTTCACACCACTGAGCCACCACTGCACTAAAATTTGATTAGAGCGCATCAATTGTTTACCCTATTGGCTCCCTTTTCTTTCCTAGGAGAACATTCCTAGATTATTTAAGATATGCTTAAAATAATAACAACATTTCAAACGAAATATATTACGTACGGTGTAAAATGTAATATTTTATTAAAGCTTTCAAAGTAAGTTTTCTGTCGTAAAATTTTGATTCCCAATTGAATTAGGATGTTCGTAATCACAATACATTTTAGTTCAAAGGTCAAAGGTCGTTAGCTATTTCTTTTCATAATACGTTCATTAGAATAAATTCTCGGAATAACATCGTTTGTATTGTTGTGTTCATTTCACTTTTATATTTGAATTGGATCAATCTTGTTTACTTCCCTTTTCGATAGATATTTAGGTACTAAAGTATACTAACTAAACTAGTAATTTATTTTTATGTGAAGAAAGCGAGCATCTTGAAATAAAAAACAGACGTGTGGCACTCGGAGACTGCCGCGGTGAAGCTATTGCATAGCATTTTATCAACTTATGTAATTATTATTATTTATTTTATTTATGCTATATATTTGTACTTTGTATTTCTTTGATATTTCAACTTTTTGAGCGTGGTGACGATGAACGATAAATGGCAAAACTAAAGTGCGCTGTGCCGGTCGGAGTGGGGGGTGTTAGATTATTTTCGTTACGGAATTTCGGGATTCGGTCTTCACACTCAAAGCTTCTATCGCGAGAAGCTATGCAATAGCTTAATAAACTTCACCTTCATACGAGTACTTTTCAGTGCATATCATATTAACAAAAATTGACAGGGATTCAAATTTACAACTCAACCCTACCAATTATTTGGAAATAAAGTTTTTTCTTCTACCTTACCTTAATTTGTATACCATTTAATACAAACGTATGTATGAACTGTATAGTAAATAATATGTCACCGTTAAAATTTTTAGTCTAGTATAACAATCTAGAGAGCAAAAAGGTGTTTAAAAATTATTAGAAAAACAAATCGCAAGCAAGTGTTGTGGATAACAATTTTTCATATAACATGCATATAATAGTGTAAACATTAGAACCAAACCTTTCAATGGTCGTTCTAACCCACACAAACGCATCAATCACGGGCACACATGTAAAAACCGCGTAATTCGAATCTTAACATCTATTAGGGCGGCAGAATACCTCCCCAACCACTAATTACGTGTTAAATCACTGAAAACGACTAAACTGGTGACGCCGTGAGCGAGGCCCGCTGTTTGCTGTGATTTACACTTGCGAGTGCGGGCGTTGGGTGCGGACGTAGTAACGTGCTTTTCGCGGTGATATACTGTTATTTATTTTTATATGATACTACATATTCGGCCCGGCGTCGACCGTGATACATATAAAGCTTATGTCAATCAGTGAAGTTTCAGCGTTCCAATTGTGAAAGAATTTTTGAAATCGGTCCAACAGTTTTTTCGTAAAAACGTTACAAACATACAAAATCCAAAAAAACGTAAAAAAAATCCGAAAAAACAGAAGTTTCCTCTTCATATTATTAGTGTTGATATCATGCTCTTAAAGATAACTATCTTCTTTGGTAGTAGAGAAAAATAACATCTTACCTACTATAAAAGTCTTCAATAGAAAAGATTCAAGGAGAGTTACTTATATTAAAAATATGTCTTCTCAAATATGTAAGACAGTTCTGTTTTCAAAAATTCCTTCACCATTATATATTGGCATCTTCACTGAATGACATAGGCTATATAAGTTGCACGGGCGAAGCCAGAACTCTGTTATTTTATAACTTTAATTATACTCATAATAAATGATTAGATCTAAAAAGTATTTATGGAATAGAAATAATAATGATACCCGCTCCGCTCCCCAGCGCCTGCTACCTAACAGCTCCGATGCGGTTTCACTCACCGAAATAGAATTGGACCCGTGACAGTCCAGTTTTGGGCACTTTTTCTTCTTTATACAGTTCCGAATTGATTGAGTCCGTCTACACCTTTGTGTTTCAGTTGATTTAGACGCGAGATAAAACTCAAAGCATTCTCGTGCCTTTTGATGGGCGCTCCATCGATTCGAAATAAAAATACGCTGCATTGCTGGCAAATTGTTATTTTAACATAAGCTAGTGCTTACTCTTAAGAAATATATAAATAACAATAGATTGATTCGATTTCCAATGCTAGAGCAAATGAGCTTGTGATTCGCCTAATGATAAGTAATCACCACCGCCCATGAGTATTTGTACTGGTAGGTCCTTGCAAAAGAACTTGAAATTGGAAAGGGCGAGGGTAAGGATACAGGCCTTCGGCTTTTTGATAATAACCATTTCTTTGTTATTTTCATGCGCATAATACATTTGTCTAAAGACAGTACATTTACATAAATGTACTGTGTAGATACATATCTATAAGAGACTTTTTTGTTGACAACTGTTTCAAATAATTACATCAAGTCTTCTCTGCAAATACAAATCAAAGACAAAAACATAATTGCTACTTATAATACCCAAACAAATACCCTTGTTGTGTCCCTTTGTTGGGTTTTATTTACAGTTGTTTCACTCACAATTATAATTAACAAATACAACAACAGGAGATAATCATAAGCCTACTAATACCAGAGTTATTTTAGTCTCCACTACAAACCTCTCAATTCTACATGCGAAAGTACAAAACATCAATCTTATAAAAGACATAAACAATGAAAACATAACAGATTAAAACACACAAAGACGGGTAACTCCACACCGCAGAAGCAAACTCCCAAATAAAGTAAAACAATTAGAAATGGCATCGCTACTAAGTACGGCAGAAACGTATCTCGTCCCGTAATGGTGAGCACTCGAAACTGGATTCAAAGAAATCATTATTCCGCGAGCTTCCGAGCGCGACCACGCGAAAGGTAGTGATGCTGCGATGTCGATAACATTTTATCATGTACCTCAATATGATAAATACTCGTATATTTATTCAAATGGAACATTAAGTAGGTAATTAATACTAACAGTGAATTTCTAAAAAGATAAAAAAGTTCAAAAAAAAAACGTTCCCATCCATTCAATTTATATCTTTCAGTATAATGTATCTTATGGATAAAATACAATTTAAAGTTTTTAGTATATTTAAAAGAAATATAGGGTTTTAGCAAAAACTTAAACCTCCTTCAAATTATCAGAACTAGACCAAAATTTTGATAAAACCCCACGGAGGTATCAGCTTACAAATAAACAAAGAGCAGGCAAATATATAACCTGTTCCTTTTTCTAAGTCGACTGATAACCGAGTGCATAAAATATTGTTGTATCAACATTCATATCAAATAAAGGACGTCTCTTCGACTTTTCTAACATTCTTTTCTTAACTCGTATTATACTGAAGACTATCCGACGAGATATGTAAACATCCGTCTATACTTACACGCCGCCTTTTCAATCCGTCTTACTATAATTTAAAATACTAACAGCTACTCTAGTTATCGATATTTCATCATTATCGGAACAACACTAGTGCAGGTAGACTCCGCCGCGGGTAACGAAGCTAATCTGTACTCAAGTGTCGACAATTTGAGTAACAACAGAAAATAAGCAAGCCCGCCTGCGTTTAATTCACGATATAAACAAAACAATCTGTTATGATCGGACCTCGTTTGTTTTGTCGTTTCGTTAATTCAGCTATCAGGATCTCAGCAGGATAAAACAAGTCAATATAAATTGATGGATGCTATTATTAAATGTCAATTAATCTTTTCTTTTCTAATATTTAATGGCTTGGTTGTCAAATAAGTCTCTGAATGAATTCATAATGACAGCTTACCATTTAAATGTTTATTAATATTTTAAGAAATCGAAATTTATCTATTCTCTACAACTTTAAATAGTTTAACTTTAAATAGTATATAGTAATATCGAAAGTGGATTGTGTTTTATAGAGAGTTTGTTGAGTACCCTATATATCTTATATACAGCCTTAGTACTGTATCAAAACTATTTTCACTTCCTTTGAAATGAAATAACAACATGAAAAATACAACTATTTCTAAATACGATTCGCCCGCAAACAAAATTCTGGCTCTGTAAGTATTGATGTTTCACCGAACTTTCGAGCTATATAACATCGAAAATTTCAAAATGAGCACAGTTGCATATAACTTTGTGTGTATTTTTCGTAATAAATTAAATGTTGGACATGAAAACGAGTTTTTCATACGACAGTTGGTTAAACTCGCTACTTTATATTGCGAAATGAAACACATAAATTACGAACGAACTCCGACACTCCTGTTGTCTGTGGTGGGGCAATAATAAGGTTCAATTTTAATTATTTGTATCATATGTAATTTGTAGTAAAATGTTATTTTTTAAATATAAAAATGCTTCATGGTAGGTCCAAAAAGAAATCAACACTTTTATTAACATTTTAAAGGCTTAAATATAATAAAAGTATCTGCATAGTTTATTATTGTGAAGGGTTGCGTATTTAAGTATGAAATTAAATATTCGTAATATTGAACACAATCACGAAAATTTAATCTGTACTTAGCTTTATTTGTGAACAATGCATCTTCAAAAGTCCATGAAAATATTCAATCGATCTAATTTGCTTTTATTTCGTACTAGCGGTCCGCCCCGGCTTCGCTCGTTCGGTACATATAGCCTTCCTCAATAAATGGGCTATCTAACACTGAAAGAATTTTTCAAATCGGACCAGTAGTAACAAATAAACAAACTCTTCAGCATTATAGTATTAGTATAGATCTACTGTTTATCAAGTAATATATTTTTTCATATCACTTACTTTTTCTTTACGTCGAATAACAAAAAACAACTACATATCCGTTTCTCGAATAAACTACTTTACCCAGTATAATAAGGCACTAAAACAAGGAATCTAACGAACTTGTTCTCTAATAAAATTTGCTCCGAGCGACAAGCAAATAGTAAACAAGGGAGGTAAACAAATCAACATTTTTCCACAAAGAATTCAAAAACTGGAAACGAATCGAATGAACAATCGAATCAAAACATTTTAATTCAGTACACGACGAGCTATTGAAATCAACAGTTGGGTTATGAAAATCATCAGGGTTCTCAAAAGCATTGTAACAATGTATTACGTCAGGGAAATGGTATTTATCAGTCCGTGCAGGAAAACAATCAGAAAATTGTCTGTTTATCTGGGCTTTTTCTTCGGTGCCCTCGTAATCTGCACGTTCACTAATTACTTGGTAAGCAAAAATCTATATCAAATGCTCCATCAGCAGACTATCAGGTATCCAACGGACTTAAAGTATATTTTAATTTGGAGACCTAAAACATATGGTTATCGTACAGACGAAAAACAGAAGATGATGTTGGGACAGAAAGTTTTTATCAAACAAAAATGCTCGCATATTAATTGCTACATTTCATATGATGAGAATTTATTAAAAGAGGATCATAGAAATTTTGATGCGGTAGTTTTTAAAGGAAGAAATATTATAAATTATGTTGCAAGTGAAATAAATATAACACGATCTCCCGAACAATTATACATATTTAACTCTTTAGATTCTTCAGAAGTGTATCCTGTCTGTAACAAAATGTTTGACAACTTTTTCAACTGGACGTGGACTTACAAGCTCAATTCGGATGTAGTGCATCCTTTTTTCAATATTTATGATATCAATAATAAAATAGTTGGTCCGAAAATAGAACTTAATTGGACAAGAAAAATGGATCACACGGATAAATTCAAAAGTAAAATGCGCAATAAAACCAGAGCGGTGGCGTGGATTATAACAAAATGTAGATTAAAAGTTAAGCACGAAGAGTTTATAAAAGAGTTGAAAAAAGAACTGCAGTTTTATAATTATACATTAGACGTATTCGGACCATGCGGCGATAAAAAGTGTCCCAAAAGAAGCAAAAAGGGATGCCATAGTTTAATAGAAAAAGAATACTTCTTTCAAATGGTTATAGAAGAAACATTCGCTGAAGATTATGTTACGGAAAGATTGGTTAGAGCTATGAATCAAATCGCTATACCGATTGTAATGGGCGGCTCGAATTTTAACAGGTAAAGAATTCTGAAATATGAATATTCTATATCTTTTAGTTCGCATTACGGCCTCTTACTGAACTTAATTTTAGAGTTTTAGATTTATGAAATTAACAGCACTTAAATCACTAACTTTCTCAATTTTAAATTGGAAATTTAACTCTAAATTAAAAATCTAAAACTCTATATCAGTCGTGTTTTATGTTTTTCTAAATTTTTCTACCCTAAATTATTTCCTACATAACAATATAAATGGATAACATCTTTGCTTTTGTTGACACATTATTTATTCGTATTTTTGGCTTAATCTCATCTTTATATCTTAATCTTTCGTAGATTTTTGCCCCCTGGCTCTTACATCAACGCACAATCATTTGACATGAAGAAACTTGGTGCAATTATTGACTACCTGATCAAAAAACCGTCAACGTATGAGTATTTCTTTGATTGGAAGAACCACTACTATTATATGGCAAGGCAAAGGTCAAATATGTGTGAGCTGTGTACAAAATTAAATGAACGTACCAATATGACTGCTCCAAAAACATACCCGAAATTCAGGACTTGGTGGGACCCAGATTACAAAGAACATTGTCAAAGAATACAATTTAATCAATTTTCATAATAAACATTGTAAACATTAATAAAGCTAAATTAATTACGGTGTTTCTTCAAATTTTCTTAAGTGTATTATGAATTGTGATTAATGATAGTTATTGTATTACAAAGCAGATTTATAGAATGCATTTTTTTTATCGCGAATCGCGATAGATGCATTGGCACTCAAATAAGAGATGTTATAGGACGCGGTTTCACCCGCGTAAGTCTGCATCCCGTAGGAATATCGGGATAAAAAGTTGTCTATATGTTATACCAATTGTCCAGCTGTCTACATACCAAATTTAATTGCAATCGGTTCAGTACTTTTTATAACATTAGTAGGATTATTTACAACATAAATTCAAAACTCTTTCAAGAGACTACGCACGCACACATATATACATGTAAATAAAAAAAAAAACAACGGTCTCACTTGACTAAGTCGGCACACAGTAAACGTATATATTATCGCTCAAAAATATTATTTCTAAAGAAATTATTCTATTAAAATACTTAATAATGTTGCATAATTTGACATATAAGAATGTGCCCGTATAATAAACATGGTTTTTTATCTATGAAAATTCTTTAGAAGCATCGTGTTAATATTATTATATCGTCAAACTCGTGATTATGTTTTCAGCACGGTATCAAATATCATTTACTAATTACGGCGGTTTCACCCGCGTCCATATCCCGTGGGAATATCGGGTTAAAAAGTTGCCTATATGTTTATTTATTTATTTGTTATGTTATTCCAGTTGTTCAGCTATCTACGTACCAAATTTCATTGCAATCGGTTCAGTAGTTTTTGCGTTGAAGAGCAACAAACACACACACATCCTTACAAACTTTCGCAGTTATAATATTAGTAGGATAGTAGGAAGGATATCTTAAGGATATCTTCTCTTAAGGATATCTATCGATTTCTGATTTTTTTTTAATTTATTTCAGTAGATCATTTACTTAAAGACATTACAATCCACCCTTTGTATCATATAGACCCCACAAGATATATTTCACTTACACAAATAACATGCTACGCTTTCAGCAGAATAGTGTCAATCTATTAAGCGGCATCAATCTCTGAATAACCCCCAAATGACAGACAGTTTTCTTTTCAGTTACCGTAAAGTCCTTTCTTATCTTGAAATTCGCATTAAAAGGGCCGGTATCACTCCCTGGGCCGCATCTGTGATCGACGTCTTGACTCGGATTTATTATTGAATACTTTTTATATCTTTCTGACAATGCGTTGATAGATCATCCGTCTACTTCTTATTGAGATCTTTGTTATAATATATTGGTTGTATTTGTGATAACTCTTACGAAATGGTAGGTTTCTTTAAACATTCTTTCAATGCTCCTTGTATTTTATTAGAGTAAAATATAATTTAAATAATGTATTAGTTCTAAAAATTCCCACCATAGTGTCCTTTTTCTAAAACGCCAATGATATTTTGATAAAGAACAGAAGTAAATCAAATTGTGCAGTCATTATTTCGATATTTAAATTAATTCTATTGCAATAGATTACAATTAATCAATTAAAACGACATAAGACGTAGACGCATAGAAGAAAGCACATTGAAAGAAGTTTAATCTTGAAACATAAAACTGATATATTATAATGTTATTTGATAACTTGTCGTTTGTCAAAGTACGCTCACAAACGCTAAACACAGTTAAAATCGAATACGTTATCGCATTACAAAACCCGTCTATTAAAATATTTTCGTGCCAGCTCTGTTCCGATAGCACTCGTGGGAGCTATCAATTATTTACACCTGTCAACACGCAAAACAATGGATGGGCCGAAATCACTGTTCTGCCTTAAATTGTTCCTATTTTTCTAATGTAAATTTCGGTGGGTAGTTTCATTTTGTGTATTTACTTGAAATTTGAAGAATTTTTATTTTGTAATTTTTTGTATACATGACTTTGGATTTTTAAATAATAACTAACTTTACGTTTGTGGCTTCGCCCGTGTAGTGAATAGGAAATACATTCCCTGGCGTTTACCCGCATATATTCTTACTTGGGGCTAAATCTATCTTCATACAAAATGTCATCCAGATCGGTTCAGAGGTTACGGCGTAAACAGATAGAGAGACAGACAGACAAACAAAAAGAGTTACTTTCGCACTGATAATAGTAGGCATTAAAATTAAAAGGAAGGATGCGAAAATGCTCGTGATTATTTCAGTTTGAAATGTCAAGTTAGCAAAATTTGGCAATATTCCACGAACCACATACATTCTGCAATTAATTTTAACCTTAATTTTGCCTCTTGGATAATTGAATAAAGATGTGTGTCATATTATTTTCAAAAAATAGATAATTATTTGATTAAAAGACCGACAATAGAAAGAAAAAATACATTCTATAATAGCATGGTCAGTGTGAACACACTGTCACTCTTTAAAGATCTCATCAAACTATTTGACTGTAATTTAATTAAAGTGAAATATCATTCTAGAAATGTAATAATTATCCGGTTCTTCCTATCACATAGCATTAGTTATTCCATCGCGAAGTACATATCATAATAAAGTCACCTCCATTCACCCATAATTTTCTTATACAAAGTTAAACATTTATCTAATGATTAATTAATGTGTATAATTCCACAATATAAAATTAAATTAAGACACATTATCTAAGTGCTCAGGTAAATAAACAAATTATTTCTGAAATGGCTAAACCGAATATGAATATTCTTATCACAACAATATTAAGGCGTGGTTTAAAAATAAATCTTCATCAGGAATAAATTTTTGGAGAGGTGAGTCGCCTGATGGTGTGCGCTACCAGCGCCCATGAACATTTGCAGAGCTAAAAGGCTGTTTGCAGACCTAACGCCTACCAGATTAATTGACATTACGCAGTTAAAATAAACGTGTATATAAAACAAAGATTCAAAAGTTTCACAGCACTTAGTAGGCAGAATTATTTACGTACGATAATAGCCAGTAATAACTAAATGTAAATGCAGTATTGTAGTACGTCCAACCGCACTGTGGCTCAGGTGCGTATTCAGAAACTATACGCAATTATTCCAACATACCCTACTAATTGTTAACTATAAACACATTCCATTAAAATGAACAAGAATAATCAACAATTTCATGAGAATTTTTTTTTTTTAGGATATTAAAAATGCTCGTAAATCATTTATAATGTACTAGTAAAACATTTCATATGAAATAGGTAAATATTCACGGTTAACATTTGTGAATATTTCAATTCACTTAATATCTTGCACCCTACATCCTATTTCAAATCCGATGTGTTAATGTTATTCATTTTTAAACATTAGCACACACATTCACACACACTCGAAGGAATACATCGTGAGAAAACCGGCATGTCTGAGAATCAAAAATTCGAAACATGTGACATATCATCCAACCCACACTTGGCCAGCGTAGTGGATTATGGCCTAAAACCCTCTTAGGAGGCCTGTGTCCCAGCAGTGGGAACATATATGGGAAGATAATGCTCATCTAGTATAATACTCGAATGATTTCAGTTAATATAATCAAATAACAAATCACTGCTTTATAAAAGAGTTGAATACTGGGAACAGTTAATAAAAAAAAAATCCTTTTTTTCTTAAGCACCAAGTTATTAATCAGATGAGCACTACATTAGATCGCAAATCGCACAATTGAAAACTATGCTCACACTCAATATCAGTAACTCACAATCCACACGCAAACTCGAACGAGACATGTGAGTTATGTGTGAGAGCCAGCGGTAGCGGCTGCAGTACAATGCAACTCGCAGGTGCGTGGTTCGTTAACACCTATCAGCTGCCATATATTGGTATCTCACAATCCAATTGCGGGCTTTGATTGTAGTTTACTATACCTTTGTAAGCTCTCCGTGTTGGAATAAAATCGTTCGCAAATTAATTGTTTTAAGAATTCCACATATATTTTAAATTAACGTTGAAGCGTGAGTACATTGTTTTCATTTCGTAACAAATAAAGCGTATATAACATGTTAAATATCACGAAGCCATTTTGAAATTTTTTTTAATAATTATGTGAATTAGAGACTTTTTGCTTAGTCTTATTGGTTAAACAGATAACATAATACTATGGGTAATGTTTTCTCATGTAGTCTGAAGCATCGATCGTCTATAGAAAATTGTAATATCTAATGACAGTCGAAGATTCCTTAGTTTTATGTAAAGAGGGCACAAATTAACGTAATACGTTAATTTTTTATTGTTTACTAGCTGACCCGGCGATCTTCGCAACACCAAAAACATTTTGTATGAAACATTTACCTTTTTTACCTTTTAAACCTTCCTTGGACTCTTATGGATACATTGAAACCAAAATTATCAATATCGGCTCCGCCATTCTCGAGTTTTAGCGAGACTAACGAACAGGCAATTTATTTTTATATATATAAGATACTTTTTTGTACTAAAACTTTAGAATGAATCTTAACCTAATAAATAAATCAATTGGCGGTCTTGTCGCTATTAAGCGATTTCTTCCAGACATCCGTAAAGAAATTCAGTTAAAAGAGAGGAGTAGGGCAGAGGCAAAGAAGGTGGTTTTAAATAGTTATATCTATTTATGTGCAATTATTATGTGACAGAAAATATATAAAATCTACTGTATTGGTTTATAATAAACAAAAAACTTAAAGAACCAAATTCAATTGTCCAATTGTAGTGAAACTAGAATGAGTCCATTAGCATAGCGAAGAGGGGAAAGTAGGGTCAGAAACAAAGGCTGATGAATATGCGAGCGGGCATCTCGACAATATGCTAACCAGATCAACACTTGACTTGCAGACGCTACTCAACTGGAAGTTATGTTTATTACCCAATTTGCGGGTATAAATACTTTAATCATTGATGCAAAAATGTGTTATTTTCATTTCCACGTGTACATCTCGACTCTGGTCTATTTGATTCCTTAATTGAATTTGAATTTCCTTTTCCGACTTCAAAAACAGAGGACGTGAGGTCGAATGTATTTGTTTGGCTTTGTTACTTCTGAAGTTTCGACTAAGTGAACCGATTTTAATAATTGTTTTTTTTTATTTGAAAGCTGGTGCCTCTAATAGTCCTATTTATATCCTCGGTCTAGTTCTGACAATTTGATGGTAATTGATTAGTTTTTTAGTTAAAAATAGTTATTCGAATTGGTTCGTATGATGATTGAAGTCACAGTATTCCTATTAACAACTTTTTCTAACGCTATAAACGTGTAAATTTATATGGAGAGATCGTGGAGGATTATATCAATAGTTCATGCTAAAACTACATTATTAAACAGCCTGATATAACATTGAACTATTCCTGCTAGAACTGATAGCTATAAAAAAATCTACCATACTAATATATAATAATAAATATATGTTAAACAGCTCGGTGTTCAGGATACGAATATAAATGTTAAAGGGACTGAATCTGTTAAAAAAACTTGTAGACTTCATTGATATTTGCGAGCAAATCTATTAATCTTGAAAAATTAATCCTTTAGCATATTTCAGTGTTACTATCTGCACTTATGTCTACACGTACGTTGAGAACTTTTAATGAATATTCTAGAGCGCTAAATGAGGCATCTTACATCGGCTAGAGGCGCAATTTACAATATGCCCGATCAGCGATTTTCAAGTCTACTGACTTACTTTTTCAAAATTTTACATGTTTGTCATAAACAAAATGTGATACTAAAGATGCGGCTTTTTAATTTTATAATATCATTATTTTTTATTATTAATACTAGTGGATAACAAAAATAAGAAGAATTAGAAACTAAATAAAAAATACATGCAAAGACAGATACTATAAAATTACAAATTGTTATACATATTATCATATTTATAGTCATATTCATATCATAGATTAGCAGATATAAAGTTTTCTTTAGTTTTATACGGCAAAATCTTTTATTACCTTTAAATTGACCTTAAAAGGGGTAAACGTCTTTTGAAATAGCTCTAAAGGTCGCGTCTTTTTAATATCAAAGTTCGCAAACAGAAGACTTTCACCAAAGGGGCTCGCATAAAAAATATTATCACCATGCAAAATATTTACTAATGAAAGTAAACAAACTATGTTCTTTTTTCATTTATTAACCTTTGAGCAAAAGTATCGTTATAATAAATTATATCGTTGTTGGTACCACCCAAAAAATATAAAAAAAACGTCTGTCTGTGTGAATTACACAATTATAGTCATTCAGGCAAAAAGGAGGAAATGAATTTTGTATAATAATTTTACAATTCATTTGTATGTACAATTATTAATAAAAGTAGCAAACTAAATTACATTTATTATTTACAATATTTCGTAGTCAATATGTAAGTTATTAAAAACATAGCAATAAACAAGCCTTAACTTTTGTAAACTAAAGTCTATGCCTAGAACTATTAACATAAGAAAAGACTTCGGAGAATGATTCGGCGCCACCAGGGACGCAGCGATTAAACAGAGGCTTATTATACCACCAACTCCTTAAATCTTTCTTTGTTTTGGTGCCTCCCCACTCGTTCAATTTAGCGCATAATCCACAGATACCTGTCAAGGCCTTTGTTTTCTTGAATATATAATTTGTTCTCCATCTGTGGTAGGTATAATACACCTCGGGGTTTTTCATGATGTATTCTAGTAATGCGACGATACCATCCATAGACGTGGAGTTCAGATTGATGTAGGAACCGGTGGGTAGGAATCTGAAATAATGTTTAATTAGTAGCTAGCTATATCCGAGACCTCGTTCGCGTTGCGTATATTCAAATTGAAATCATATTCTTCAAAATAAATTATAGTTTTATGTTTCCGACTACTAGATACTTAACAAAAAATATCTACTATTTTTTATATATTTCAAATATCCAAAAAAATGTTCAGTCATAATCCATCCTGTAGTTTTTACGTTGTGGAAAACAGGCCGATAAACATTTTTAAGTTATTTTTGCCTTGTGTTACTTATATAATAACCCCTAGGGCAATTGTCATAGTTAATTTAATATACATAATTGAACTCTTCGACAGATTCATTATGTATATAGGCATGTACACATTCCTTAAAAAAAACATAATAATATGATAGATTTGTCATTTCACAAGGACCCCATAACACCACATTATTTAGAGCTCAGGTATAACTGGTATGCATATAAATTCTTATTGAAATTTAATAGAAATGAAAGGACAGAAAAATAATTAAAAGTTATTACAATTCTTACTTTTTATAATCAGCACCTCCATATACAACCGGTACAGCGTAATTTTTATAAGCTTTGAGCACTTCTGCCGTCACGTAATCAACAGCATTGCTATCTTCAGCCACGAAGTAGAAATAATACTTTTCTATAATTCTATAACATACAGCATCGGGACATTCAAACATATCACATCCATATATATCGAAATCTAGAAAGTTCTTTCTAAACAGTGATTGCATTTGCTTGGCGAGGTCAAGCCTTGAATTGCTTGTATCACAAGTATCAACAATCCACATCATAGCTCTCCTTTTGTTCCGTAAACGTTCTTTTACGCTGTCATTTATATTGTGCAAAGAAACATTCCATTTCACGTCCTGCTTCGGTGCTACAACATTTCCCTCCAAATCTCTCACTTCAAGGAATGGACTCACAATATCAGAATCTAATTTATACGTCCAAGTTAAATTGAAATAATCATCAGTGAAAACATTGCACACGGGATACTCCTCTGACGATTGGACGCTGTGAAATACAAATTTTTGGTGAACAGATCGGTTTTTTGCTAGATCCTTGTTCCAATTGGAAATTGATGATATATTGTAGACGATTGCATCGAACTGCGTGTAGTCTCCGTTAAGAAGATTTTTATTTGTCGTTACATAGCAATTTGTATAAGGGCACTGATGTTCTTCAAGCAGTTTTTGTCCTTCATCAATAGACATCCTTGTGTCATTTGAGACAGGCCATAATAGAATGTGCAGCATACCGTTTCTCGAAAAGTCTACAACGACTTTGTTATCTTTGCTTGATTTATGTACAAGGTTGTTTTGGAAGTTCGTCAATGTTGTTGATAAACTGGAATATGTACTATGAAATGTGTAGAACGCCAGAAGTGTGTAGAAAAATAAACCCGCGCAACTGATAAGAAAAAATAGTTTTGCAAATTTCTCCGTCCTCACCGGCAGATACATTGTGAGTAAATGACGAATTTATTTGTCTTCAGTGTGTTATTATTGATTAATTACAATGCATACTTGGTCGGCAGTGTTTGTAAATAATGCGCTCTCGGTATAAATAAACGTACTATTGTGTACAGCGAATTATTATTATTATTTTTAGTTAAAGTATTATAAAATAGTTGTAGTACAAGATACATTTCTGTAGCCATTTTTCCAAATTGGTACCAAATTTCATATACTTTATTATATTAGTAGGAATGCGAAATTAATTGTCCACGTCTGTCTCTTCTTGACACCTAAACGACTGAACCAATTTGAGTGCAATTTTGTATAGAGATAGTTTGAACTGAGAAAAGGCTAAGTATAACCGAGAAAGGGCGAAGTCGCGTTCGAATAACTAGCACATAATACTTCTCAAAAAAATCATCAGAGAGCATCCTTTCTTGTCCTAATAAGAGTTCTAGAAACTTCCATTAAATCACTTTATTTCAATTGCAATCGAAGTTTTAGTTGTAAACATTTGCGACCCTTAGCGCCTGTTCACGGTCTGTCTTCTAAAAGCGCTTGAGAATTTTTCTTCTATCATTCGATGTATCCCTCTATTTGCTTAGACCTGTTTCGTTGGAGTAGTGTATTTCCATTGTTGTTCGAATTGTTGATAATGTTTTGTAATTATTTGTTTGTATTATTTTTATATTATAATTCTAAGAGATGTTTAAATGGCTGTATGGTAATGATAGAATGTAATGTATGTAATGACGATTCAAAAGTGCTTCTAGAAGTCTAATTGAATATATACATGTTTAAGTGGAGTTTTAGTTTAATAATATACCTTCTGTTCGTTCGTTTAATGAAGAATGGATTAAGATTAGACTATAATTATTTTGCCACGTATCCATTTCTATTTATTTCCTCCTATATGATACGATAATTGGATACTAATTGGATAGTGTATTTAACCGCACTAACCCTTTGTTTCTTTTATCATCTCAAAGAATTTAAGGAAATGTGCAACATCATTATGTGCCATTTTTCTTTAAAATTAATTATCGTTATATATATATATATATATATATATATATGTACTATTTATTTTCACCAACTTAAAAATAAAGGAGGTTATAAAAAAACTGTATTTTTTAACTTTGTTACCCCAGAACTTTCGACTGAGTGAACCGACTTTTACGATTCTTCTTATTTGTAAGTGATCAATTAAATTAGGTCTAGTTCTCACAGTTTTAAAGCGGTTGTGTCTTTCGGCTAAAGTAATAAAATTATTACGTATTGCTCATTATCGTGACGTCTGATAGTGGATACTTATAACAATTTTGCATGTAGAACGTGAAGACTTCGGCAAATATGGACATCGCGTATGAAGTCAAACAAAATTACGTATTCCATAAAAATATACCCCTTTACGTGACAACTACGTGTTGACGCCATATTTTATTAAATGTAACGTCTTTTATAAGAAAACACGGGAACTTCTAAGAATTTTCTTTCTCAACTCTGTAATTGAATTATTGAAAATCAACAAATTTACGGAAAGTTTAGGGCTGTATTTCGTTTCAATATTATGATATTAGTGAAATTTTTAGTATGTCTATTGTTTTACACGAAATTATATATTTTATTGAATTAAATTTACAAAAACTCGCACTACACGACAAACCACTGTAAAAGAGCCTTCTTTAGTCAGAAAACATTCCTAACGTCAAATGTGTTTTTCCAATTTTTCTTTCCCTTTTGAAACGAGTCGTATCATCCAACGTGATTGATAATAAGTTTAATTAAATAAACATTAAAAATGAGATTGTATTTAATTAAACTTATCACACTTGCATGCTTTTTGTGAGCAAGAGTAATCAACTAGTTAACATTAACAGACTCAAGAAATAAATGGGATAAAATTAATTCGAAAATATGAACGATTTTATTCTTAACGATGCCATAAATGTAATGACATCATATATTTTTGTACAAGTTTCGGAAAGACACCAACTTTACTATATCTTGATGACAATTTGAGAGATATAAATTTTGTTCAACTTAAAATACATTTAAAAATCAATGCTTTATCCGACCACACAACAGTTCCCTTACAAATAAAATATTCGTGTAAAATAAATTAAACCTCTCTTATCATTCCGCAGCATTCGGACTTGCCGACGGTTTCCAATATCCGATATAAATAAAATTGGTATTATTTTCAATTACAACGTTTTACGTTCCGTTGACGACAGGTTTTTGTGCTGGCAACACTTTGGTTGCGTTTTGTGGGATATTATATAAATTTATAGAATACGTCACGAAACGTATATAAACGTAAACAATAACAAAGTTGTGCTATGTTATGAAATTAGACTTACAAGCTGCGCCCCGCGGTTTCACCCGCGTAATTACGTATCCCGCAGGAATATCAGGATAAAAAGTTGCCAATATGTTATTCCAGTTGTCCAGCTGTCTATGTACATACATAAATTTCATTGCAATCGGTTCAGTAGTTTTTGCGTGAAAGAGCAACAAACACACACACATATACTTACAAACTCATATCCTCTGCTCAATGCTTCTTGCTTCTGAAAATTCAAATTCAAATTCAAATTTGGTTTCTAGATGGATACGAAGACACATTAAATAAGAGTGTTTTTGGTTGCAAAACCCGCATAATGTGATGGTTTTTCTTAAAGTCCAATAAAAACATTAACATACACCTCCTGCGCAAGTATTAAGTCTATGATGCTTAACTTACAAAGTAAAACAGATCAAAATAATGCATTATTTTACGACAATCAGTATGAACATTTACCAAATAATATTACAAGGGTTTTAAATAAACGATATGCTGTTGGGATACCATAGGTATGCTATGCAAATGCCTTAAATACGCCGAGTGCCTGCGACGAATACCACGGCTGTGGTCGCTCCAAATATTCGACTATCGATTCATCCTATCGAAATTGTAGTCCTACCTTTTGCAATGACATCTTCATTATAAAGCGTTGTTTTATTGGCTTCGTGTATATACGTCTTATGTTTTGGATTTAATCGCGTAATCTGATTTTTATTCTTTGAAGTTCAACAGTGCTGTTACCGCCGGAGGCCCGTTTCCTTTCCCTCACCCACCCTAGTCCATTCCTTCTTTCCAGTCGTTAATCCTTTCCTTTTCCCTTACCCCATAAAAGCGGACAGCGCATTCGCAGAGGTACTACCTTTGCGAATGTTTAAGGGCGGGGGTGATCGCTTACCATCAGGCGAACCACCAGCTCAGTTGCCCGCTATGACATAAAAAAACCGCCTTTTATATTTTATTTTTTAAAGGTCGAAGCTACGTATAAAGTCTGATATAATAACAAGCAGTCCTAGTAAACAATGTAAAGTCAGCACATTAAGCAATTTTCTGTACTGCAACGACCAACTGCTGTTGCTGCAACAGCTAATAGTTCGTTCGTTCAGATGGTAGACGATCATCACCGCGAATGTAAATTCTAGAGGTAGGGTCCCCACCAATGCGATGCTCATTTTAAAGGGATTAGGAATGAAGAAATGGTTGACGTCGGGTATAAAGGGACTGTGTATATAGAAGAATCGGTAAGAGGCCTCCGACACTCCTACTCCTCATACGAAATACTACTATATAATACACATGCTTCTCTTTCACGCCAATCTTCTGTAGCGGTGCGGTACTTTCCCCGGCGGGAGACAGCGCAATTTGTCGCAAAGCATACTTGTATCCTCATTCGATTTGATTTCTACATGATCAATAATACATCTTACCAATTCTTAGTTACTCGCTAATTCCAGGTGTTAGCACTAATATGACTGGTTAAATAAATGTTAATTCATGTATTAAGTGGATCCCACAAATCCCTCAGACTCGGCCGAGACCGCAGGTGCCGTCTTGTCGGTAATTATCTCATTTGACTAATGAACTACGTAATGTCAGTGAACTGTATATGCCTATTGGAATGTTACGTGTGGCATATTGAATTCCGCGTAATTTACACGTATAACATGATGATAAGGAATTTTAGTACGGGAGCCAGATTGTATATATAATTAATTTGTTTTATTGGGTTTATTACGATATACCCTATGCCCCACAATGGGGCCACGTTATTCACACATCCCACGAATTGTATGCGTTGACATGTCGGCATAAGATTGCATTTCGTAGAATGCATGAGAGTTCGAAAATCTCTTTTATTTATAATTTTTTCTTTCTTTCAGGCGCTTCATTCTAAAATTAGAATATATATTTATTTCTTAACTAATACTAATTGATTGTATTCACACAATTTGAAGTAATCACAAAATAAAATTCATAACTGAATGTGACTTAATTGAATATTTGTTTAATTGGATGACTTTCAGTTTTCAAATCGTAGTCATTTGCTTATATTTACTGATTCAGAATACTTATATAAGCTGAAAAAGAGTATGTTATGAAAAAATCGTGTTCTTTTCTGCATCAATGGCGTCGCAGAATTTGAAACATATCATTAATATGACAGTCAGAAATACATTAAAAAGTTAAAATTAACGACATTCCGGTTGATGTATCTGGTTTTATTTTCCGTGTATAATAAATTGGCAATCGGAGTTATCGATGAGTTCACGCGTTATTTATTGGTTTATTAATTTTTAAAATTTCTGTAATTTTTTATCTCGTTCCATTTTATATTGTTGTAAAACGCATTAAATTGCGATAGTGGACAAATCGGATGGACTTTCAATAGTTCGGGGAATAAAATAGAGCCGAATAATTAATGAGGTACGTAATTGAGTGATAAAATTTCATACTGTGATACCTATACCCTAATTATTATGAAATTACTGGTTCGAAACACAATATAGTATTTAAATAAAATAAATAAATAAATAAACACTTAAGTTTCCATACAAGTATTCTAAAAAGCAAATACTAAGACGGACTGACAAACAGATAGATGGACAGTGAAGTCATAAATAAGGTACAATTAGTTTCGAATAGGGTCCCGTTTTACCCTTGGTTACAGAACCCTAAGAATTACCAATACGTAAGTCTTCTCAATAATATTCCCGAAACTCAAATAAAAGGCGCTATTTAAATTACCAACATGAAATAAATCTCCTTTAAATAAAAAATGACCGAAGCATTGTTACACTCAGTAATAATTCCGAAACGAAACTAAAAGACGGTGCTATTATACGCCAACATCATAAAACATAGATCCTTAAATATATCTGAACCATAAGTAATGAACGTGTAATCCACCTGAGACTTGAAGAATTCCAAACTGGGAAGAAATGCGATAAAATCGAAGTTCCCGCAAGTTTAAAAGTCTAATTTTCTTGCAGCGCGGCTTGAGCACGGGCCAACGGACTTGCTTGTTGAAACTTGTATGTAGAATATATACCTAGATGTATATTGGTATATGACACATATTTTTTATTAATATCTATGGTATCTTGTATTAGCATTTCGCCCGCACCTTCGACTGAACTCAAAGACAGACAGTCAAGGCGTTTTCTCTCTCTTCTTCTACTTTCTTTCTTAATTGATTCTAAATCGTTAATCCTACTGTATTAATATTAATCGCGAAATTTTGCAAGCATGTACGGATGTTTGCTACTCTTTTACGCAATAACAGGTAATGAGGCGAGTAATTGTCTAGTCCGGATTAGTACATAGGCTACTGCCGACTCCAGCTAGTTTTTATTGTAATTTTATAAAATCCGAAAAATAATCCCTAAAATACGTAAAATGATAATCCAAAACATTATTATTAATATAAACTAGTTCTAGCTTCCAATGTCTTCAAGAACCAAATTAAAATATTCCTTCTTGTTACGTACAAAGCGCAATAAATCACGCCACTATCTCATTCCCGTCTCAGTATTATTACTATCAAAATAATCATGGAGCGGGTAAACGAAGGCACTCGGCCGGTAATGCATTCCCCGGAGCTCCAGATTACAAGCATTATGTGAACATATGCTGATAGTACACTTTATCACTAATATGGTGGGGACAGTCCTTGCTATTCTACTAAATGAAACTACCTTACCCTTAGACCTTCTCTTAGTTAGAACTAGTTGTAACTTAATGCCTATAGAAATATTCATAGCGTTTTCTTTAGTTTGAAGTATTTATATCTAAAAGCCTTCGTTACAACTAGTTCGAACTATAGAAAAACGGATTTTAATTGTAACATATTTAATGATGCCTCATTAGTTAAAATCAATCAGCTGTTAATGAAAATAATGTCTACGATGGACCGTGTGATTCCCCACCAACAGCCAATAAGTATCTAGAATCATTAATTAGGTTGAGAACAAATAGAAGCTATTTAATATTAATAATAAAAAATGGTACTTAGCTGGATCAGTATGACAATTATTCAACGTCCGATCATAATGAAGTGCTGGTATCAACTTGTGTAGAGAGTCATTCTCCTGTAACGACTTATAACAAAGTAAATATTAAACCACTCTCAACATCCAACTTAATATAAGAATAGCATCCTGTTATATTTAAATTAATATTACTAGATTTTGCGGGCAGCTTCGCACTCGGTAATTCGAATTAGTTTAATAGATGTTATTGTACGTATAAACCTTCCTCTTAAATCACTCTATCTATTAAAAAAACTCCATCAAAATCCGTTGCGTAAAAGATTATAGATTAGCATACATGAGGCATGGGGGAAGACAGATAAAGCGACTTTGTTTTATACTATGTAGTGATATTATATTATGTGTTACTAGAGAGGATAATATAATCTAAATTAATATTAATGTCCTAAAAAACTTAAACACACAATATGTAAGTACGTAAGAATGCCATAAATCGTCTGAGCATCTTCGCACAGGAGTCCTGGACCAATTAGTGCAAGATGGTGCCGCATTCCCCTGAAGATGGCTTTATTCAACAGTGAAACAGCGCAAAATTGGGATATACAAGACTATTTTCATTAACCTTTCGTGAAAACCAAGTATATCGAAGTTAATTAAATAAAATGTATTTCAATTATGTTCTAGTTATTTTTCTATACTCAGTCAACGTATCGCCATATTTACTGAACGTTATTTTATATTTTACTAGGTGCGCCCCGCGGTTACACTCGCGTAAGCCCGTAGGAATATCAGGGGAAATAGTTGCTTATATATTATTCCAGTCATTTCAAATTTCATTGCAATCGGTTCAGCAGTTTTTGCATGAAAGAGCAACAAATACACACACACACACATCCTTACAAACTTTCGCATTTATAATATTAGTAGGATAGGATAGGATAGGATGATAACGATATTGTAAGTGAAATTGCAAAAGAGTCAAATGGCTAAAAACTCTGCGAATTACAGTCGCTTAATATATATATATAAAAGGTTATTTGTCTTCTTGCATAACACGATCCTAAAGCCCGTCTCCGCGGCGAGGCGACTCTAGTTTTTAACGAATTCTGTAAAAGCGTTAATTACTTCTACAGTAATTAATATGATTTAAACATCGGCAGACAAAGTTCAAAGGGTGAAGAGACTTTGTTTATAATATGCAACACTTGTACCCCATGTTAGCGAACAAATATTAATTTCATTCAACTGACTTCAAAATATTGAGGAGGTTGTGAATTCGATAGATTATTTTTATTTCTTAGCTAAGAAATTTCGACTGGGTGAACCGATTTTGTTGATTTTTTTTTTATTTGATAAGTCGTACCTTGCGTGCGTTTCCATTTTAATTTGATCTAGTTATGACAATTTTAAGGTCATTTATACATACATAGTATAGTAATCATATGTAACATTTCATGTATAAATAACGAATTAAAATTGCTAACTTATACCAAATAAAGATAAGGAACAGAAAATTATCCATAACGGCGGTCTCATTACTAAACATAATCTCTTCCAGGCGACTCTACAATTTCGTTAATCTGAAGTATACAAAAAATGTTTTTTTTTTTGTTATTACAATTTTCTGTAGCATCACACAAAGTATTTATTATCTCTATCGAAATTTCTGTCATATATTGTTAATATTATGTACGAGTTAAAATTACAAGACGAAAAAAAACTACGATCACAATTAGTACAAAACTATGATTATGAATTAACAGCACACATTGAACGAGTGTGGTTATATTATTGACTTTTCTTAAAATCTCTTTGTGTCTCAGCATACCCCTTTTTCTGCACCTTAACATGCGTTATTCAATCTTATTTTACTACGTGTGAAAGTATTTATACCTTCGTTCCATGATATCACATTATCATACATATATATTTCACTATTCGCGTTTTCTCTTGCACTAAACTTCCATTGATCGATCGCAACAAACCTACAAGATCAGAAGCTATACAAGGCCGTAAACTATCTACTTGATGCATAGCTCCTATTGTGTCTTGACTATGAAAGCCGCTTCGAACATACAGCGTTAGGATATGAAATATGGCAGACAATTGATAAAGTGTAAATATAAAAATCGCTTTAGAATATGACGGAATCAACTAAATTATCTTATGATATCTTATATATCTCACTTACCTTTATACAGAGTTCATCAGCATACTATTTAATCCTGGCGGTTCTTTTAATAAGACGATAAACTCATAAAATTGTTTTATTGTCACCGATCCTTGATAAGCGTAAAATGTTTGAATGAAATCTGTTTAAAGTGGGTCAAAGTCTAAAAGATCCAGGCAGGATCCAAGGTTACCAGCACATACAGGTGAAGCTAATAAAAAAAATTCTATGGACGGGCAATGAAATGTTAATTATGTTTATAGTATTTGTAATTCTGCTTTTCTATAAACTTTTACCTACAAAAAGTATATAATGATAATAATAAAGTTAAGAAAAACAATTTTGAGAAGGAAAGGCATAAATGGGTGAAATTTTACATATCGTAACTTATTATAAAACTAACAATAATTAATATGAATTATAGTACTTTATTTTATTACAAAAAGACACCTGAATTGCTTTTGTCAGTAGCTATTGATATATCAATTTGATTAGTCTATTGTAATCTACATCAGCGTTGCAAAACCGAGCCGTACACTACATTTTGGGACATATTACAGTTTAAGGTTGCACGCGAACTAACTTTTTCAGCACTCAAATTGTTTATCGACACTAATTTTATATTTAGAAATTAAATACTTTTAAACGGATTGTGATTACTAAATGTATAATTTTCGCGTATAATCAAACACAAGAAAATAATAATTTTATAGATCAAGTACGATTTACCGGGATAATAATTATACAGACCTTAAAGAATAAACTATTGCCAAAAGAGGTTTCTTATCAGTAGCTTATATTTGTTTCCACTGCAGGGACACAGGCTTCAAAAGAAGTTTAGAACCAAAATCCACCTCACTAGCTGATGTTTCCCTTCACTTTTTAAGCAGTGGTGACGTGGATAATGGACAGTTATATTGGAATAATATATATCTCACACGGTCGTCTGGTTGAAAAATACGAACATTTCATATGAAGTCAGAAGTCAGAACCACTGAGCCCCCGTGCTACTATCTCTTCTATATATATAAAATTCTCGTGTCACAGTTTTCGTTGCCATACTCCTCCGAAACGGCTTGACCGATTCCTCTGAAATTTGGTAAGCATATTGGGTAGGTCTGAGAATCGGCCAACATCTATTTTTTATCCCGATATTCCTACGGGATACGGACTTACGCGGGTGAAACCGCGGGGCACAGCTAGTAATAGAATAAATAAATGTTTGAGATGGAGTTTGACAATACCCTTAAATGGAGACTTCTTATTATGAGGAGTTTAACATTGTTTTTTGACTGTATCAAGCAATATATGAATACACTACGCATAAGATTCTGAGAATATTAACTACCCGATTAAAATAATAACAAAAATGTTTTTTTTTATAGCCGTTAATAGAAATATTTCTTATAATCTTTCATCTTCATTATATTGTTTGTGTAGACAATTCTAGAACATTCCAATATTTATTCATTGATGGGTCGTTTCCTAACCCTACCTATCAATAGTCGATAATAAAATAATGTGAATCTATTTATAATATACTTATACAGAAAATAATCAATCAACAAAACATAGATTTACTAAACAAATCTGCCCAGTAGTAGCTCGTCGCACATATAGCCGGTATCACTCAAAAATAATATACATATCGACAGTGGAAGAATTGTAAAAATGAGACCGATAATTCCTGAGATTAGCGCGTTCAAACAAATATACAAACTGTCCAGCTTTATATTATTTGCTTAGATTGTAGTATATATAAGGCACAAATCCGCCCCGTATGCAATAAGCCTTGCTGCGGTTGGAACAAAGGTGTCTTCTGAATAGATTAGTGCACCTAGCTCAGCTTGAGCAAACCACTGATTGTTTATTGCCTATTCTGATCTATGGAAACATCTCGAACAATCATGGGGTCCTAAACGCATATACATATTCAATTAAGGATCATATTTATGTGTAGTTATTCGTCTATGAAGTTATTTTGTTTTGTGCGTCTTTACCTTATTAGCATTTACTGGAGTTTCATACATTATGTTTTTAATTTAATATCATTGAGTTGACTATATGAAGTGATTGGATCGCTTTGAATTAGCGGTTTCCTAATCTAGTAAATGATTTAGTTGGTTTTTATTGAATACTAGCTGCGCCCCGCGGTTTCACACGCGTAAGTCCGTATCCCGTAGGAATATCGGGATAAAAAGTTGTCTTTATGTTATTCCAGTTTTCCGCTATCTTCGTACCAAATTTCAATGCAATCGGTTCAGTAGGTTTTGCGTGAAAGAGCAACAGACACACACACATCATTACAAACTTTCGCATTTATAATATTAAAGTAGGAAGTAGGAAAAAGGCAATTGCAAACTTTTCCATGTTTAACATATGAATAAATCCTATCTAAAACTTGAACAAAATTAATACGTAAATTAAAATTATGGAAACTATTTCAATTCCAGCTTTAGGAGAAATTAAAACATGACTACACGATATTGTAGAAACGGAAGCAGGATATGAACACAAGAGGACATAAGCAAGTAAATACGCCGAAATTACAAATACATTCTTATTTAAAACTCACCAACACCGACAAAATGAAAATGTTCCCGTACAAAATTTCAAACCACCGGCGAATATTCTCGAATAATTTTTACAAGATAAAGTGCCCACGCAAAAGACGAGGTGAGTGAGAGTACGGAAGCGGGAGGCACTCGAAAACATGCTTTTTCCACGTAATGCCTTTGAGGAAATTAAATAAACTGCAACACCGCATCATAAGCGTCCTTACGGAGCGTACTGGGGGCACGTGTGCATTGTACTACGTCACGACACATAAAATGTCTCAAATACGTCGTCTTTGTGTCTCTTGCTGAAGTGTCTACGGTTTTATATAAGTAAAATTATATTAACCACCAACTTCGCAATCGTCAACACCACATATTATTATATTATACTAGCTGCGCCTCGCGGTTTCACCCGCGTAAGTCCGTATCCCGTAGGAATATCGGGATAAAAAGTTGCCTATATGTTATTCCAATTGTTCAGCTGCCCTCGTACTAAATTTCATTGCAATCGGTTCAGTCGTCTTTGCGTGAAAGAGCAACAAACACACACACATCCTTACAAACTTTCGCATTTATAATATTAATAGGATATAAGTACATTTAATTTTAAACTTACTAGTGTGGAAATCGAGAACGTGAAAATGAACACTTAAATTTTTGATAAGCAAAATCAATGTAAATAAAAGAAATTTATCAATATTTGGGTGGTTTTTATAACATTCATTAAACCTCTTATGCTCTATACTCTAACCGTTGACCAAAACGATCAAAACACATTTATGAAAAGCTTAAAAAATTGTCATTAGCGAAATTGAGTTCTAGCACAACGGACCCGCGCAGTTCATATCGCAGCATGCGGGTAGTCTGCGTGTTTGTCTCGCCTTTTATTCAGAAGCAAATACGATTTTACCTTACATTCACCGTGCACCGTCTCAAGTGGTCGGAGATTCGATTCCCGAGCGAGTAAACGCTTTGTACAGGCGAGAGTGCTGTATTCTTAATTTCGGATGTTCTTAAAGAACTCTTGGATGCCGGTTTTTATTGGAGAGGATTTTGTTAGTGTAGTATTGATTGTATTGTTACTGTTTGTAGATTTTATACCACTATTGAAGATACTGCACAGATACGGTTACTCGATTTATTTAAGTTGGGAATCTATGTAAAATGGGGTTGTCTTGTCTGCCTGTTATGCTTTCAACCCGACTTTCATGAAATTTGTTGTGAGAGTCATAATGAAATAGACCAATCCACACATAACTTGGAACTACTTTTTCGTATAAAATATAGGTAATTCTTGCAATATCGTCCCGACACAACGTTGCTAATCGTCATACAATATTCCAATCTGATTTTTTTCAATCTAACAATTAAAATTCACACAGTACTCACGGTTCAATACATTGATCTAAGACAATGATGTGTTTATCCCATTCTATTGATATTTTCAGTAAACACATGGATATTGTAAGTAAAACAAAGGTTCACATCACACGAATGGCAGACAATGGTGGCGGTCAGAGCGGTTCTAGCTTTGAATTGGTGCACATGTCAAGATGCGGACACTTTTCTTGTGTTTGGTGACTAGTTGCTTTATTGTGAGTATATTTTGTGGCTGCTATATGTTATTATCAAACCCTTAGTATTCGAACTAGAAGCAATTAGTTAATTTAGCTCTTTATAACATTAAATATAAATCTTTTAATTCTTAACTAGTATAAATGACTAGTATAAATATTTTCTTCCTTTTTTTCAATGTTTGGAGCAAGAAAATGTTTAGTTAGTAAGGGGACTTTTTTTATGGTTAGTACTAATTAATGGCATTATTGTCAATATATTGAATTAAAAAACCTCGAATGAATACTTTATAATGAGCAGACATGAAAGCATCAGTTGTTATATCCTAAAGATATACAAACTCTTAACAAAATCTAATTAGAAACACTGTTTATTTTTTCAAGTAATGGAAAAGGATAGACACTTCTCCGTTATATTTGCTAATTTGAACTTAGTTACTGATTCATTATGAGTATATTTTGTAGCATAACCACATATTACTAATTATTTCATGTGACTGAAATCTTCATGTAAAACATATAGCGTTTATGTATTTATTAATTTATAATTAGGTGAGCCATGGTTATGTTTTTGCCATGGTTTGTTTTATATTCATTATTGATTCCGAGAAAAAAAGTGATTTTTAGTTTGCTTAAGAAAATAAGAAATTGGTTGAATACAAATTTAGTACTTCGAGGAGAAACTGTTTATAGTTAGTTGCTAACTCTGATCGCTGTCGTCGTTTCTTTTTACACGCTTTTTATAAGTTCAGTACCTAATTCTGATTATTATAATTTCAAACGCCATTTTCCCTATTTTAATCATTACGGATCACGATCACTTTAACCTCCTTAAAAATATTGTTCTAATAAATTTATCTTCAATATAATTATATATTTTTCCAGATATTAACAACATCTGAATCTACAGAGGATGACGTCACATCATACACCGGTGTTTACAACCAATACGCTCCTTCCACCGTCAACTTCCAAGATATATATACGAACACTTTGCTAGCAGAGAGAGAGAGAGAGAACGAAGATTTAAACCTAAACATTCCTACACAATACGTGGAGTTCCACCCGAGCGTGTTAAAAATATCGCCGTTAACCCCACCCACCAACACAATCCTGACTTCTTCCTACTTAAAGAAAAGCGAAGAGGGAAAAGACGCGTCTGTTTCTACAACAACTGACGAACCAGAACCGGGTAGAGTAATTCCAATGAGGCACCAGCATAAGGGTGTTTTAGATGTGCTTTTCCCAGCGGCTAGAGTGAGAACATTTAAAAACATCTTTGATACATTCAGGCGGGTGTTATCGTATACATTTTGAATGATTTTGAAGATATGGCGTGATCATGGTATTTGGGTTGTAAATAAATTGTTTATTTAAAACATTTTTTATTTTCCACTGATTTTCTGCTTTGCCCGGCTTTGTCCGTACTACTCAGTAAAGATGCAGATTTCTAATGGTGATTTTTTTTAAATAGGTCAAGCAGTTTTTGTGTGAAACATTACAAACATACATACAATAACAAATATTTCCAACATATCAGTTCCAATTGCAATATTTAACTTTAATATATGTAACCTTATTGTATATAATTTTCGAAATTTGATTAATATTAACGAACATGTTACGTTACGAAGAAGTTACCCTTCCATAAGTATTTAATACTTTAAAATATATTTTCTGTGCCATTCTGAAACCTTGGGCCACTTTTGTGACAACACTGTTACCAAGAATACATACATAACTTCGCTAGAAAATTTATATTTTTCACAAGGTTCAGATTTACATACATTTTAATCCACCAAATTCATGTCATTCAAATCAAATTATTAGAAAATGAAAGGTCATAACGGCTTCCAATTACAAGTACTAAGGGCACTTCACACGAGGGTAGGTACTCGAGCGAAAACGTGATTCACACTGATTGCACTAATTACAGCAACGACCATTGAACACTATTACGGGGACACAATTAATTTTTTGGGTTGGCGCCAATTTTTTTATATATTTATCCTTTTTTTTCTGTGGGGAAACATAGTGAAATGTCATCAAAAACATTCTATCGCATGTGAATCAGTTATCGTTATTATTTATTTTACTGTTTTTTATTGGCAATAACACTGGCTAAGAACACAATATTGATTATAGAAATATATTTCTTCTTGTGCAGCTGGGTGTAAACTGCTTTCAAACGTAATTTAAAAGTATTTTCAGAGACCAGCCAGCAATTTAAAAATAGAATGATTTGGGAACTTTTTGTGTAATGTAGGTTTTTTCCACGCTCGTTCTCAATGCTGCCAAGAGCAAAAAGGTTTTACTGTGCCAATTATTATAGAAATAAATAAGTTTTCAAACAAATTTCAACAGAAGAAAAGATTACTTGACGCGGTAATAGCTATATTTCCATTTATGCAATAAGATGTTGTCGCGAGCGCCGGATGAGACGCTGTTGAAATATTTTTATCGCAGTTATTGCAACTAACTAGGTTATTTAAGTTTTCCTTGAGTTTTATTCATATTTAGCGTATTTTTCTGACTTTAATTATAAATTGTGTGTTGCGTTAAATAGTAGTATTCGAAGGATTATTACGTATTTTTATCTGTTTGTTTCTTTTTGTCTCTCTTTAACTTCAAATTGTATTTATTTTATCGTTGGAAAAATCACAGAAATACTACAATACCGAGGATAATTATCTCACTGCTATAATGCGGCAGCGCAAATCTATATTTGGTACGCCGTTATATAAATTATTAAAAGCTTTTTTTAAATCCATAAAATATTTTCTACTAAAATAAATATTTACTTTCAACATTTTCAAGTTATCTCGATCAATGTACAAACAACGCTACGGTGTAGGGTACGCTATTAAAAAGTTTTCAAAATGTTGTGACAATATTTTATAGACCTGTAAAAAGAGAATCCGAACGAACAGAAGTAAAAAATACGCAAAAAAATTAAATCAAACTCATCACAGTGCTAAAAAACACCAATCCAATAAAGTGCTGAATTTTCAGTTTTCACAAAAAAAGCCGACGACGATGTCGGACTGGTTAGGGAATTTCAAAGATGCTTTGGAAAAACCTTTTACATTATTCATTTATATCTTTTTTTTTATAATTATTCGTTCCATGTTTTGAAATTAAGATTTCCTATCGTCTGAAAGTGGCTGTTACTAGTTTTACAAATAATTGAAAAATAACTTATAAATATTTACCATACGTTTGGTTAGTAACTCATACGTGTTAGTTGTATTTTATACAAGCTTATATTTTTGTTATTACTAATTCATTATAAACTTAACCTCACAACCACATATATATTCTTGATATAATATTTACTTATCAAAGAAAACGTTATACAATTATGATTGATATATGATATTGTTTATTAGCATACCAACCATACATCTACAGGTTCGAAATCCCCTTAAAATCTAGTTGAGTTCCGAGACATTGGCGGGAGTTTTTCAGTACCGTTCATTTTTATTAAAATGAAGTTAAACCCGCTGACTAGGGACAGGAGGTGATAATTTTTATTCAGAATCTCTAAGAAGTCTTTATAAAAAATGTGCTTGATTTTTATTATACGCGGACAAAATGGCAGAAGTTTGGAGTACACTGATAGAAGCAACTAAATTTACATTTGTACATTACTAGATATTCAGATATTTTTCCAGTATATCTAATGATAAACACTAGGTAATATAATAACAAAATAATCTGGGAAAGTCGGCCTTAGCGCTGAAATATATTATCAAAACAACCTAACTTGTTTTAATGCTCCAATAAGCAATCAATAATTCTCAATAAAATATATAAATCGTGTAATATATTATATATAACACGACTTAAAGCGGCAAAACTTTTTAAACAAGGCTTTCCAAACAAAATCTTAAGCCTTGCATCTCCGCAAAGCCAAAGTTCACGCAACAATAGATCGGATTAAAACGTTCAAAACTTGCAAGGGTTAACATGGAAATGAAATTAAACCAACGAATTGTTGGATTTCATTATCACTAATAGGATAAAAGCGGCCGATGGCGCGGAAACCGAACTGTTAACGAAAGAGTTCCGATTTCAACTTAAATTGGAATAAGATATTTTTGTAGCGTTCAAACAACGCGTTTCGGTAACAATTAGTTGTGTGGTGTATGCTGGCTATCATATAGTTTAAAAATAAGAGATACCGACATAACATTGCTTGAGTTATTTATTTCATTGTAAATAAGAACGTTGCACTGCAATACACTAAATAGTAAAATAAAACACATTCATATTATTTTGTTTACATAAACTTATTTAAATAGAAGCGAAAGTTTTTGTAATAGCTACTTTTAAACTCATATTTTAATTTATAGTTCAATTGAACGAAAAAACACCAAATGATACTGAATAGTAACAAATTTTAAATTCGTATAATGCTTATACAAAATCGCTCGAGATGATTTTAGGGTTATTTAAACTTGATTACAAAGAGCATTTAATACAAGAACTGCAAAACGACACTAGTTTGATCTCTGAAGTCATAACAGTAAAAGATTTCCCACCGCCCGCAATAGCACAGACTGCATAACTTCTTCTCGACCACAGATAAAAGAGAATATCGTATATACGATATAATTTGAAATTCAGTCGGCAGCCGCTCCGAACGCGTGAAGCGTTAAATGAATGAACTTTTATAACTTAGGTCCTACTCGAGGCTTTAATACCGACTTTGAGGTTTCGCCGGGGTGATGAACATCGCCCTTACTTTTAATGACTTTTTGCTAATATTCAGAGGTTTGCTTTTTAGACGAAAAAAGTTTGCCGACAATTTCGGGATAGGGATTAGTTGCTACGATGTACAGCCGCTTTGTAATAAATATTCTTAAAGAAAGGTGGAGGAGCTGAAACTGGTAGATACGATATTATTGATGTATTTACTATTTGTGATTTTGAATTAATCTATCATTCTGTTAACACATATAACCCAAAATAAATGAGTTAAAAGACTAGACCTTTTATCGCATGTCATATAAAGTCATCCTTTGAACCAAAATGCAGTTTAAATACAAAATCTAATTCGACATTTAACCGTTTTGCACCAAAAGTTTAAGGATGGTTTTTTAATTGGCGAGCTAACCCGCCGCTCACAGACGAAATTTTTAGCACAAACTCATTTCGTGCGAGATTAATAATACTTACAAAAGCCGTGTCTGTAAAACAATTTAAAACTAAAATAAGCTTTGCCTGAAACGCGAGAGGGCAGCACTCGTCTATTTTTCATCATTTGCATATTGTTGGCCATGAGCAGCGCACGACACAACGCGACTGAGCGTGTAAAACAGGTTTTCATATTTAATTTTCTATTTAGTATAATTTCATACATGTTTTCCATCCTTTGGCATGTGTTAAATTTGCATATGAGGAATGAAACCGTGTAATGGTTTTAATAACGTTTTTGGAATGTAACCGTTATAATGTGACTGCAGTTTCTTCTTTGAAACTGCAACATGTTTTACAAACAAAATGTGTTGTGATTTTCCTGACCGTTCGTAAATATTTCGCGCATTTTGTACTCTCGGTCACTAGCGACATGTCTAAGATAGTGCGGGCAATGTTAATAAGTGCTTATAGCGCTCTTCTATTACATCTATATCTATACTGTTTCAATTCGCAAAAAGAAGGTTTGGAACTAAGATATTTTATAAGAACTCCAGGTACATTGAGAAAGATACAACGCGATATAAAAAAGAATAAAAGCAAACTGCCGATGATGTTTTTAAATTTTACAAAGCCGAAAAGGTTACCGACGGATTTGAAATTTATTTTAAAATGGACGCAAGCTTATTCCCACTATAGTTCTGCAATATTTAAGAACGGGCAAAAAGCATTTTTGGACCACAACTGTACTCAGTACAATTGTTTTCTAACAAATGATAAAAGTCTTCTATTAGATTTGAGGTATTATGACGCAATACTTTTTGATGTGGAAAACAATTGGGAAGATCACCCACCCATCAGAGCTCACCATCAAAGGTACGTTTTCATATTTTTTCTATATCTCTCCATGTACTTTGAACCTCTATTTGAACTTGCTATAAATAGACTAAAATCTTCTTGAAAAATTGTATTCAACTAACATTGTATATTCACACATTAAAATGAAAAATAGTTTTAAATACATATAATAGAAATACGTGTAAACAGCTTTGAGTTAATTCCACAACAAATCAAATAGAATTGACTCTGTTTCAGATATATCTTTACTGCGTCTGAATCCGCCGCAAATTACCCAATATGCGATCATTACTTCGAAAACTACTACAACCTCACGTGGACTTACAAACTCAATTCAGATATACCATGGACTTACATTACCATTGTGGATAAAAATAACACTGTAGTAGGTCCGAAAGTCAATATAACATGGGTAGAACCAATGGATCCCACACCGGACTCAGTGAAGAAAAAGTTATTGAGGAAAAAGAAGGCGATCGCGTGGTTCGTATCAAATTGCTACGCCAAAGCCCGTCAAAAGGTTGCTAATGATATAGCGATATCACTATCCAAATATAATTTAAAGTTGGATGTATACGGCTGGTGCGGTAATAAGACGTGTCCCAGAGATCGGATCGAAGATTGTCTTGATTTGCTACAGAAGGATTACTTCTTTTATTTGGCGTTCGAAAATTCAATGGCCGAGGACTATGTTACGGAGAAGATTTTATATCCACTGTTGCATTATGCTGTGCCTATAGTGTATGGTGGTGCGGATTATTCAAGGTACGGTCTGTTTTTAAATATACTATAATCAATTAGGAAGCTCTTCTTCAGCTTAGATCTGCCTGCCTCCTGCTTAACTAACAGTTTATTAAGTGTACCATATACCCCTTATATTCCTAATCCACTAAATCATATGCACATAAGTCGACACGTTTATTGTTTTTAACAATATCTTGACTCTTGACTTGATCTCCTGAATATTTTAGCATCTAGGCCGTATTTTATGACATTTGATAATAAACAAACATTGTTTGGCTCTAAAACAAAATAAAGCTTCTGCTAGATAATTACAACAATATTACCTCAGAGATTCAAGGTTTGCTTTAATTTCACACGAGTGAGATAAAATATGGGTTTGTATACCATTGTATCAAAATATCATAAAAGCTATTGTGGTATAAAATTGTAAATGGACAAATGATATTCGTTTTTCACATCTACACGTTCTCACATATTGTTCTTTCGTCAATTAAACAATAGCACTCACTCAAAGGTACAAAATATCTCAAAGAAATGTTATATAAACTGATACAATTAATACCATTAATATTATGTATGGTTTGATTGTTCTGGGATTGGAATTGTACAATCAAGTTAAGGTATCGACGTGTAAAAGTAAGTCATGCTTAACGTGAGTTTTAAAGTAGTACTATTTTTAACGCATCCTATCCTACTATCCTATCCTACTAATATTATATCCTACTTACTATCCTATCCTTCCTACTAAGATATCCTACTAATCCTACTAATATTATAAATGCGAAAGTGTGTAAGGATGTATGTGTGTTTTTTACTCTTTCGCGCAAAAAGTACTGAACAGATTGTAATGAAATTTAGTACGTATACAGCTGGACAACTGGGATAACATATAGGCAACTATTTATCCCGACAGTCCTACGGGATACGGACTTACGTGGGTGAAACCACGGGGCGCAGCTATTATTCTAAACTCTTCTGTTCCAAGCCAATGATCATTGACGATTAAAATAGTTTTCAAATAGATCAGCTTCAGGTAAATAAATAACGTTTACTGTTAATTAATTACATAATTATGTTGCTTCCCAATATTTGTTCAATCGGCAGTCCATTGCGAGTTGCGACTCAACGAACTCATTCTAAAAAACATCAAAAACAACCAATTAAAAAAAGAATTGTATTCTTAACGGTGCATTTACACATTCGTGTCGCCATTTTATTTGGACAAAACATTCATGTGTGTCGTAACGAACGAGAACTGTTCACACATTCAAAGTCGCTATTTTCAATAAAATTTCGTCCTTTCGAACGCAACTGCATATGATCTGTATTCTGTACAGCATCCTGATTATAATAAGGCATATTGCAGGTTTCTTCCGCCCGCGTCCTATATTGATGCAGGGAAATTGAATTCTGATGAAATAGCGACCCTCATAGTTGATGCAATAAATAACCGAATAGTGTATGAGGACTATTTCAGGTAACGGGTTCTATGAAATTATTGAAAATTGAATTTTACAAATAAAGTACATTATTATATATATAGGTACTACATTACATATAATTGTAATATACATATTATTTAATCTCAATTGTGATAGATAAATATTTCTAGTATACGATTTTGTACAATTATAAATTTATTAATACACTTCTCAAATACATTGATTTCCAAAGTATAGAAATAGAATGCATATATGATGCATCACTCATTTGATATTTGCACTTACTAGGCACTTGTTTTTATCTTTTTTCAACCAGGGCAAGCGACTTAGCACTATAATAAAACGCAGGTACGTAGAAGTACATTACGCTTATTGAAGTGAAAATTTCTTTAGGCGCGTTGAGCGTTTTGGTAGAGGGTAAAATCCTCGGTTCGCGTCACCGACATGCTAATGATAATAGTATATCTATGTAATTACTCTCAACTTAATAGTTCCGTTTTCACTTCTATCGGCAGTCCCACGACTGCTACTGTTTTTTATAACTATAAATTAAATAATAAATAATCATACAGATGGCACAATCACTACAGCTACAAGGAGTCCCCAGTTATTGCTGACGTGTGCTCCCTCTGCGAGCTTCTGCATTCACAGGAAAATGATTTCAAAACCATTAAAAAATTCAGACAGTGGTGGAACCCATCTTATAAGGAACTCTGTAAAAATGAACATCAATTCATTGACTTTAAGAATAAATAATTTGAGAAAGGGCGTTTTGTTTTACTTACTAAAGTATTAATTATATACATTCCTTACATAAAATTAAACTTGAATAAAAAAATAGACTGAAAAGGATAGGGTAGTAACCTTTTGCGATTGATTATTGTCTACTTCTAAAATAGTTGTAACCTACTTATACGTTGAGTATGACGTTACAATAATAAGTTAATCTGTATTTAATATAATCTGTCATCCAAAACATTTAACCTGGCATTTTCATGACATAGGATTTCACATTTAAATTTATACGATATTAAAATCTAACCTAGATTGTTACCGTTTCAAGAGATTAAAATCCGTTCTATGAAATTCAATTCGACACTAACTATCGAAAGACTTCAATAAACGGTTCAAATCTGGGAATCCCCTTGGACCGCTCGTTAAGGGTTCATAATATTCAAGCCTCAAACGGAATAATTCCAATTAAAACCCCGTCATCGTCGCCATTGATTTTACTTTTAATACCTAAAAACGCTGACCATTTAATGGATTAATCAGAAACGGGTGGATATTAAAATTTGAATATTTATCGAATTATAAAGAGCTGAGCTCCAATTTATGGCTAATGATTTACCATATAATAATAGTAGGTACCAAAAAGTTATTAATTCTCTTTAAAACCTGTATTAAATTGGACACAATTATGTCAATAAAAACCAATACCAACGAGCTGCTTATCTTTATTGCTTTTTAAGTTTTAACAAATTAAATATTAAACTATGGGATACTAATTTGTAAGACAGACAGACATTCAGACAGCATGCCGATCTGCTACTTAACAAAGTATGTGCTTCTACTAAGCTCTGTCCTTAATATTAAATCTTAACTGCGTTTCAACTTTCACTGCTGAACAAAGGCCTCCCTCAAAGATTTCCACCACTGCTGGTCACCATTGGCTTACATCCATCCTACAGCCAATGTCAACTTTTATTTTTATCGCTCTTTTTTCTACACATTTCAAATCCGTTAAGATATGTGCAAAACAATATATTTGTACACTAATTCTATAGTATTTTATTTCTTAACTGGTAAAGAAATAAAAAACACAAATTGTAAATCTTCCAAAGCCACCACGCTTAACAGTAAATTAATAACTGAAATACGCGTTGACGCGAACTGCGAAATTTTTAGTTAAATGAACTCGCTTAACTGCAAACGAAAGCAGAATAAACTTATATTTTCTTAGACGTAACTTCATTTGAAAGTTTGCGAATGTTAAGTTGAAATGCAGTGAAATATGGGAATACGTTGACATACATCATTAGTCGCAAATACATTCGCAGGGAAAACTTTAACTTAACGCAAGTATTCAAGCTCCTTGTTAGGAAGTCTGATGAAGACGTGTGGATATCCTATAACATCGTATTTTATTTCAATTATATTTTCTATATAGGTATGTTTAATGATAACATCCACAGTAAAGGGCACATGGCGTGATGAGTATTGTGATTCTTGTTTGCATTATTTTATGTTATTGCGTAAAATTAAATAGAACCTATTTTTATAAGTTGTTATAATTTCATTTGATTATATACATATTTGTTTTATTTTTAATTGCTCAACAGATCTTTATTAAACACAAGCTGCACGCCCCGGCTCCGCCCGGGTTGTCATTTATCGTAATTAAAATTATTTAAACTATCCTATCTCTCAAGTTGGATCGAACTGCACATGGTGTGCGAATTTTATTATAATCGGTTAAGTGGTTTAGGAGTCCATTGAGGACAAACATTGTGACACGAGATTTATATAGATTAAGATGTGTAACATGAGAATACAAAACAAAAATAAAGTGAAATCGCTTCAACCGTTTGAGAGCTATAATGCCACAGACGGACAGACAGACACCCACACAGCACGTCATACTTATATAACCCCTCTTTTTACGTCGCGGGTTAAAAAGAGAATCGACCAGCACCACAGGTTATTAGTGAGATATATTCTTAAAATAAAATGCGAGGTACATCCACACGTTTCCAAATTTATTTAAATCCCAAACGTGTTTATTTCTCTTTGACATAGTGAAGTTTTATTGTGATAATTATAATATTATACAACACTATTCATATAGAGGTCGCAAGTTAGTACATAGTTACGAGGTTGCGAAATATACAAAATATATTCAAAAAAGTACTAGCAGATGTCATAAAATTGTATATAGAAAGCTGGTGCGAAATACGTTTTTCTGAGGTCTGATATAATATTTACATGCTAACAATGTATTATAAATCTACGTATACGAATTATCGTTTATTCTTGGAAAACAATGTTTTCCTAATTATAAGATACTAACTGCACCCCGCGGTTTCACCCGCTTAAGTCCGTAACCCGTAGGAATATCGAGATAAAATGTTATTTTAGTTGTCCAGCTGTCCACGTATCAAATTGCATTGCAATCGGTTCAGTAGTTTTTGCGTGAAAGAGCAACAAACACACACACATCCTTACAAACTTTCGCATTTATAATATTAGTAGGATTAGTAGGATTTCACGTTATTTTCCATGTGGAATATAATATTAAAATATGTGTCGTTGCAGTGACCGGCGCCTGCGCGGGTCGCATTCAAATTATTTCCCACTCAAACAGAAACAAACTGAGTATTGAATTCATTAACCAACAGAAACTCGTGTGAAATTCAAGTACTTCGGAATGCATTGAACTGATTTTTGAATTGTTGACTTTCCTTCCGCTTACATAAGGATTAAAAACTTTTAAAGATTTATTTGCATCACCTACTTGTAGAGATTGAATCTAGATAAGTCAAGACAGTAAAAAAACGAAGCTCTTTTACATACGTATATGATACGTATATGTCACGATAATATAAAGATTCTACCTGGTTTTAGATTATTTAACAATTCTCATAAGGCTACTTATGAATTGTATGCCATCAAAAACATCCTGTAAAAAACCCTAATCTCGCAGCTCAATCTCACTACCTTAAAAAGTTGTGAGATCCATATAATATCATGTTGGTTAATCTATTTAATCTCTACTTAAAGGACCTTCTGTCTTAAGTTACTACATAAGTTACTTAAAAAAAATTACAAAATTATTTAATAAAAATTTTGATCACGAGGCAGGATCCTACCTCGTGATCAAAATTTTTTCTATTCTTTCAAAATTTCTCATTTATAAAGCATTTCAATGCTATAAAACTAAAAATTAAACATAAGTTATTATAATGCCAAATTTAAAAATATTTTACATTTTCAACAGTTAGATCGAGTTATAGTTGTTTAAATGTTTATGCAATGCCTGATGAGTTACTGAAAATTCAGGCTTCTTGTTTTATCCACAAAGAAATGATAATGGTCGAAAATAGCCTGATTTGCTTCGAGAAGAGATAAGAATATCTTTAATTAACAACTTATCAGTCGTTATGGCTATAAATTCGACTATTAAATCCGTCTTTCGAAAACAAAAGTACTCGAAACTCGACGATCCGGTGTGAACAAAAATTAGAAATTGAACTCGACAGCTTGTTAATTAGTTCTCTTAGCGCTGTCTGCATATGGGTACTAGATTCCGAGACGTTTCCCAAACTTTGTATTGGATGTATTCGTAATTTTAAATTCAAGAGAGTTATCATTTCTTTATGTACAAGTTAAACCGTGTATAATTAATAATACTTTGATATTACTAATGAATATAATTATTTTTCTACCGAAAAGGTCACGGCGTCCCGGGAGTGGTGATACCATTCTTAAATTCTTAAATGGGACCAAATGACAACGGTGCACTATCAAACACAAAAAAAAATCACGTCAATCGGTTGTAAATAATAAAGCCAAAGAAAAGTTGAATTGAGAACCTCTTCATTTCTAGGACGTCTGTTGCAAATACCATTTACGAGATATTGATAGAGTCCAGTCTTCCCGTGACCACGCTCGCTGTAAAGTGTTCGAAACGTCGGGTTAATAATATAATGAATAAATCGCGTTTAAAATCCGTTCAAAATTTTTTAATTTCTAGAGTCCAATTTTCAATATATTATCTCAATATCCTGTGAATTTTAATTTGTAAATCATACAAACTATTTTATATTAATTATTAAACCGTATCCAAGATTAACCTCTATCAAATCAGTCATACGAAAGATGCATTATTCGTACAGCTAAATAAATAAATGCGAAATTAACTAACTCAGTCTCTTATTCACGTCTAAACCATCGATTTCGATGAAATTTAGTACAGAGATTGTTTGAGACCACGGGTACTTCTTACCTCGGAAATTCCACATGAACGGGAACTATGGAGGAAAACCACGGTACTAGCTGCTCGTTTACTACACAGGCGAAGCCGTGGGCGGAATGCTAGTCACAGTAGTATAGTACATATTTTAAATTTGGAAGTTTGTTTATTTGGATGTTGGTCAGTCAATGACGCTGATGCTACTGAACGGATTTTGATGAAATTTGATATAGAGAGGGTATGAGCTGACTTGGATGATAGGCTAATTTTTATTCCGATTAAATACTCTCCAGAATAAAACAGGAATCTCGATATCCGGGCGGAGCCGGGACGAACGCCTAGTATAAGATAAATTTACATATTATACAGTCATAGCTTACATTCTTAGAGCATTACGTAACGCAACCAAAGTCTGGTTCAAACTGGATTTAGTATTAGTGTAATATCAACAAAAACTATCCACGAGTATACACTTAACACTATGACGTGTTAACACCAACTCGGCGCGTTTAGCTGTAAGTAAACTGCATAAACTTAGCTGTCTCGATAAGCGCTTACACTATAGCATAGGAGATGGTGATATTTTTGCTAAATGACATATTTTGTTGGTATATTTTTGAGCACCACTTTGTGCCCCATCTCGTGAGATATTAAGTATAATTATTCACTTAATTTATGTATGCTACTTCATATTTAGCATTAAAATTTGAGTCTACTTTGTTTAGTAGAGTGTAGAGTGCTACAGTGACGCTGATGTCTGTGGTGCGAGTTATATTTAATTATAGAATTCAATACTTCACGATGACTACCAGTAGATCCATCATCTGAGGTGCTGGCTTATTAAGCAGTTTGACATTACATAGCATAAAGTAGACTTTTACCTTTAGAACTGTTTTAACGTGTTAAAGTGTATTGCTTAATGATATGGTTTACTGGAATCAGCTCCAAACAGCATGCGAATTTTTTAGTAAGGTATATGGTTTAAGTTTAAGTGTTAAGTTTTAAATTCAAATGTGTGATAGATATTGCAAAAGGAAATCAATATTAAAGTTAGAAGAGAGATGCTGCATAACATGGAAGAATTATTACAGTATTTACTTTAATTTGTATTATATAATATTATTAAAACCATGTTTATTGAGCTACATTTATTTCCACAAATTAATAACATGATACAATAACGAAAGTAGCTTTATTTACTAAATTTAATTGAAACGTCACCAACTCTTACACTATTGGCCTTATCTTAACTGCAAATGTAAGCGCGCTGTATAAATAATGGGTTTTCTTATAAACTACTAGTTTATTCCCGCAGATCTGCTTGCAGTTCATTTTCATAAATATTCAGGCCTTGTACTAGATACTATAAATGGCTCTTTAGAGCTTTACAACTTAGAACTAAGTCAATGCAGAAAATGTTCCATTAGTTTACTTAGTTGTAAAGTACGTACTACATTAATAATTCATTTTCGTTGATTTTAACAGTTTTTTTTTTTCAAAAAAAAAATGCCAAATAAATGCCTAAATTTAATTTATAATAATCAGTTGTTTACATTTAGATGTTTGATTGTAATTTAACAAGTAGTTTAATTTAAGTCACTAATGTCATAAATATTTAATTTTTTATAGTTCTCTGCCATACATAAAATCGGATTAACATATTTATTAAGTTTAAATGACAATTTAAATGTAATGAATCAAAATAAAATAATCACAAAATGTCAATAATTAATTACCTCAAGGATATAATGGCATCGATAGAAACAAGCACGAATTACTTCAGATTTAACGCATTTAACGAAGAACTGAAAATCACTGTATTCTAGATAAAGTATAACAATTAACAACAATTAGCGCTTATAATAAATCCTGAAAGAACTTTCTAGAAGAAAATTTCATAAAATAAACTATTGTATTAAGGTTGGACAAGTAACTTATAAATACGTAATTGATAGAGCGCGGTGAGTTCTCACTCCAAAGTCGTTAAGTTTGTATTTATTCACTAGCTTTGGCCCGCGGCATCGCTTGAGCATTTCAAGTCATGAAATACAAATTTTCAACCATAATATCTTTTCTTACCCAAGTGACCTGTGGGAAACGGTCGAACAGACTGTATTTCATAGAAAATTTTCAAAATCATTTCAACTGTTTTATAGCAATCGAGCAAAGATACACGTTTTCAGTTGTATACAAGCACTTTAAGACATAAAACCACTATCGATATCAAGAAATGTAACTAAACATAATATTTAGGTATTCTGTCTTATAATTAAAACTTATGTACAAATTATTATACTATATAAAAATACAAAAAATAATTAATTATATAATAACAAATTGTTTTATATACATAGTTTGCATCTAGCTTTTGAATATATACCTAACAGTTCAGCAAACTATTCTCCGGCAATAATCAATCATCTATAAGCATCAATAGAAATAAAAACTTCACATTCGAATCACACTGTTAAAATATCATGCATGATAGCTATAGAATATTCTAGAACGTAATTTTACTAACGTCCTCACAATTTGCGCTAAGTATGCGCCAGTTTACGTCACATCATACAAACGCTTCTTCAGTACATTATTATCGTTCTGTCCAAACTCTGCAGCATAACGCGTCTTCCTAGTGAAGCCAATTTCAACAAAGGCACAAAGAACTAAAGATGGCCGCTGTCGTTTGAATCCTCTCTTGTTTATGGTTTTCTTGAAATACAATAAAAATTATTTTTATGAACACTTTCTGATAATAATGCTTAAAGTTTGATATTTAAAGCCGGTTTCGGTTATGTTTGATTTATAATATAACATAAGAAATAAAACTGATCATTTTATATATTGTGTTTAGCTTATGTATCGGTTAAAATAACAAAAATGTCATGAAAATTACCGTCAAAATAATAATGCATAAGCCCTTACACATGTGCTTTATTTATATCTATCTGGCACATATTATGTCTTTTCAGAGTATTTAACGTTGAAGGGTTTAAATAATTTAAATACTTTTGTGTTTGTTGCCATAATTAAAATGATAAAAACATATTATGCATGTTACAAATTCAATGAAATCATCACATCCCGCTTAAATTGTATTTGCTAAAACTTACCAATACGAAATCAGAATTTCAAGACAACTCAAATTTTATCCAATCGAAGCTAAAAGATAAATGTGTACCGTTAGATTCCCACAATTTCAAAGAATGCTATTCAGCAGATCGGTTTTATCTGACTCATCCACTTTCCCGCCTTTTTCTTGTCCCTTTTCTAACTTACTTTTATATCCTAAAAGACTATGAGACGTTATCCTATACAACATTTTTACGGCTTTGCGATGTTTTGGTGAAACATTTTTATATAATGGTTCGGTTGTATGTTATGATGAATATCTGTTTTTAAAACCACTATTATAAACTTATAATGTGAAATATTCATTTTGAATATTCATATAGTCCTAAAATTAGTGCTAATTTTTTAGAGAGTAAAGGGTAAGGACTGGATTGGCAACGGGAAAAAAGGCATAGTCTGGTAAGGGATAAAGACCTCCGGCTCCCCCACTAACTGAACTAAACACAGCAGCCTACCACTATTTTACGCCGATCTTTTATTTTTATAGGTATTCCTATTGTCCAAAAGCAGAGGTATTATTCTATTTCCATCTGAATGCGATTCTATTCCTACATTTAGTAAATATACTTATTGCAGTGCAAACAACAATGTACTTTAAGCTTCTACAATGAAGACCCATTATAATTTAGCTGACATGTTGTCATAATTAACCTACTTAAAAATAAGAACACAGGTGTGAACAATAAATACATTAAGGATTAAATGGAGCGACCCTTTATTATGACACGGGTCTTGTATTTATGGCATTCCGATTATTATATCCGAGCCAGTATAATATATTACTCAAGGGTCATCGTTTATCTAAAGAGCGGGGAAAACTGCACAAATTCGGCATTACAAAAACTATTTTATCCTAATAGATTTATTGAGTAATTAGAAATAGCACAAATTATTCGGTAAGCGTCGTCCAACGCCGACCTTTCATTTATTTTTAATGTTCACTTTTTAACCGAATGAAAGTTCGCAATTCGACTGTTTTTGTTTTTATATTGCACGCTAACTCTGTGAATTTTCAACAAAATGTCTGATAGATAAGTGTTGTCGTTTTAGAATCTGCAACTTCACCCAGGGACGTTGGTAACCTTTTTTGAAGAAAAGAATTATCAAGAATGATATGATTGCTTTGATTAAAAATGCATGTTTTTCCATCTTGCATGATTTTAAATAAAAAAATAATGAATCGAAACAGTTTTCTTTTCAACATAATATAAATATAGCAACTTTCCCAAGATTTCCAAAACATAAATTCGAGCAAAAAGAAAGCACAGGTGAACGTTTTAGAACGTTCAGATCATTGTACAGCGCATAATGAAATCGGCAGACACAACAAAAAAACATTCCAAACAAAACGAAAGATATTGAAAAACAAGGATAACAAAGCGAAAAAATATCACGAATTAATGGTTGACTGGGCGGTTTTTAGCGGCCGCAAAACGCACTGGCGCGCATATCTATTCATCATTTAATTTACATTTGGCCGGGAAAAAATGGACCACGCCGGTCGCACGGAATATCGTCGAGCACTCTAAATAAAATTGTTCAAGAGCTGGTGATTTGTGGACAGAATTAAATCGGATAGGCCATTGGAAAATGTTTAGTAAACTGGGGAACAGTTGTGGCACTGATTTTGAATAAATAACGTTCTATGTGTGCTCGTGTGGTATCTTATGTTAATGTTTAAATAAATTTCACGGAACTTCGAAATATAAAGATTTGCACTTATTTGAAGCTGACAATTCATTAAGAAAACATAATCATAAATGAATACTGTGTATCCTTGTAACTATATTTTTTTATGAATTTATATTTTTCATTGATATATGCAGTAAAATCCATCAGAGTATAGAAACACCAGACAAAAGAAATTGATTTAGCGATAAATATGTCTATATCTTATTTCTGTAATTTCGTTTAACGTTTTGGAAGATGAGGTAATGAAATAATTTACATACATACAAAATAAACGCAAAACTCGTCCTGACAGTCGCGTAAAAAAGTAAATCTCTCACAGCTGGACCAATCGCTCGAAGACGAATGAGCCAATGGTAAAAATACTCAATATTCACAAATCATGTTATTGTAATTGAAATCTTGGAAGTGAAACACAATTTATGTTTTAATCATAATGGGAAAATAATTACCGGTCAAGCATTTATTAACATGAACGTACGATTTGATATAGAAGTCGAAAACCATGAATAATTTATACTGAGTATAAAAAGTAGGAAACGATACACAAATTTGGGATTGAGATACAAAATGCTGACACTTTCAATAATTGTACTGGTACGTAATATACTGTACTTTATTAACATTAAATGCATGCTTAAAAACAGATATAGGAACTCTTATTCTACCCGCAAATTGATATAGATAAATTAAGAACTTAAAACTAGAAATTATGTTTTCATACGTTTTAGTTAAAAATACCACTATTGCAGTAAATATACCAATAGACAATACCATTAAAACTTACGTAAATGTATGAGTTATTAGTTTCAACCATACCAATCATAATGATGATCATAATAAAAAGTTTAAGTTAAATTTGATTTCAACTAATGCATATAAATTGATTCACCATTTGCATTATAGATCTTACCAGCTATCCTATCATTGCCACAGAAAGAGCAACCATGTACTAAAGCATTACACAATATCAAAGATGATTCAGAGCTTGTAATTCCTGGCAAAGATGATGACGAAAATGATTATAAATATGCACGGGTGCGTAAAATCAACGAAATGGGACAACTTCAACCACGATACGCCGTTATAACTGGTAAAAACGGTAATGTGGCGTTGGTAAATATTGGGTCACAGTGGCCAATTACAAAACAAATTCTGGGTAACTCAAACAAATGGAACGGATTGATATTGAAAAATACAAATATACCATTGAAAACGCTGTTAGAAGTAGCAGGTAAGTTTAGTAACACAGATTTAGAAACTCAAATAGATATAGTAATTTTTGGTTGTATAATATTGTTGTTGTATTAATTTTTGGTTGTATAATAATCAATATTGAATTGCAATCAAACATGCTCAGCTTTTAGGGATGGAAATAATTTCACTTGAAGAACATAATAAAAAGTAGTTGAAAAATATAATAGAAGTCGTATTCAGTATACTTAAGACTTAACCTTATATCTACTTATACTACCTTAATATTAGTGAGTTTTTGTGGATATAAAAGTATTTATGTTCACTTATATGACTTATCACTTATAGGTGGAGATAATGAGTACAAGAATGTATTTACGGACATAAAGGGAAACCATCGTAATGCTCAAATATCAGACTTGGTAAACCATGATTGGCTCAAGCAATTCAAGATAAGAAGAGATGGCTGGGGATCAGTTGGTACGTCGTGGGATTAAATAGCATACATCAGGCGATAACGATAGAATTGAATAATCATAATAAATAGTACTGTTATTATTTACATTTGCATATAATTTCATACGTTATCAAATCAAATGTTTTCCGCTTATTTAATAAATAATTTGTAAAGCAACATTAGTTGAGTTTGATATAGCGTATATCATCACAAACTCAAACGAAAAATGAATACCTCATGTTTGTCGGATTTATAAACGTGTCCTTAGGTATTAGTTATTAAAGCAATCAATGAAAATATAAAAAAAATCAGTTTGAATTCAATAATTCATTTCAAGTATGCATATAATACAGTGAAAGATATGAAAGACAAGACGCCGAAGCGTCATTCTCGCATAAATCTATTTATCAGGTTTGTAGCAAACAACCAATAAATATTTTGAATCGCTAAATGATTTTCGTCAAAACACTAATTAGTGGATATTTAGAAACAAAACGTGAAAATAACAACCATTAAGAGTTATCCGTATGAATCATTCGTTATGGTGTGGTACCATAGCTAAATCTTTTGTAGTATAAAAAGCGAAATGTGTTTACTATTTAGTTAAATACAAAAGTCACCACAATGTTAGCACTTTTCTTTATCGCTCTGGTATGTACTGTAACAATAAATTTGTCATTTTACTTTTAATGATATTTACAAAAATGTATTATAAAATTATTCTTTAAATTTGTTATTAACTAGCTCCGCGGTTTCATCCCGTATGAATATCGGGATAAAAAGTTCCTATATGTTATTTCAGTTGTCCAGCTAACTACGTACCAAATTTCATTGCAATCGTTTCAGCAGTTTTTGCGTGTAAGAGCAACAAACACACACACATCCTTACAAACTTTCGCTTTAATAATATTAGTAGGATAGTAGGAGCAGGAAGTAGGATGTCTATGGAAAGGTCATAAACAGTTTTTCTTCACCAACTAGCTTCCCGCCCACGAATTCACCCCCGTAGACAAAGAAAAGGACAGTCCTTGGATTTTATAGCAGTTTCAGTTGCCGCGGAATTTCCAGGATAAAAACTATACTATGTCCATTTTCGCGTCCTAAACTATCTTTCCGAATATCCATCCAAATCAGTTGAGTAGTTTAGGCATGACAGCGTGACCAACAAACTTACATTTATATTATTAGTAGAGATGTAATGTGATTGTCCTGGAAGAACAAAAGGAATAAGATGTTTCACCGCAATAAAAAGTAGCCTGTAGCATCTTCTACCCTAACTCCAGACACAATCATATCATAGAATCGCTCCGATTCGACGTGAAAAAAAGACAAAACTTTACCGCATTCATAATTCACTAGCTTTAATATGGAGTAGTTTAAAATATTGTGGGAGTCGAGCACGCTTCGGCACGAATTGGGCCAGCTCGCACCGGGGAAGTACCACACCCCCACAGAAAACCGGCGTGAAATAGTGGCATGCCACTGTGTTTCGTACGGTGAGTGGGGGAGCCGGAGGCCCATTTCCTTTTCCTCACCCGTTCCAGTCCATTCCTTCTTTCCAGTCGTTAATCCTTTCCTTTTCCTTTACCCCTTAAAAGCGGTCAACACCTTCGCAGAGGCACTACCTCTGCGAATGTTCATGGGCGGTGGTGATCGCTTACCATCAGGCGAACCACCAGCCAAGTTGCCCGCTATGACATAAAAAAAAAAAAAATGTTATTATAAATATAAACCTCCCACTTTATCTATCTATCACTATCACTATCTGCTAAAAAAAACCATCAAAATCCGTTGTATGGTTTTAAAGACATAGCATTTTTTAAATGTAATACTAGATGGCGCTGTAATAAAGGGGACATTTCAGATTGTTCCCGTGGCTCTCTCCAGACCAGAAAATGGGGTACCCACGTGCCCCGCATCCCGTTCCATATTTTGTCCTTCATGCAGGAGATGTGATAATAAGTCCCCAACCGACCTCATTTTAATCAACGATGAAGATAGTCAAGAAGGCATCGTACGCACTCTACCATTTACGAGTAAGTAAAACTATATATAAAAAAGGTGTGTGTGCGATTCACACACGATAGAGGTGAAACTTCAGTAAATCGACAAAAGAATGAGATGAATATATATAAAATAGTATGTATACTTCTGTCTCATTCTTTGCCGGCTTCATTCTACACATTTTTGTATTTGTGTCTCTTACCTGTCGTTTTTTCCGTTGCATCAGGTTTGAAACGATTCTAAAGAATTTTCACTTCAATAAAATATATCTTTAGTGAATTTTTATATTATAACTATACTGCCCCGCAGTTTCACCTACGTTGTACATGATGTGGCCTAGAGCCATCCTTTAAAAAAGGACTATATAACATTGGAAGAATACTTCAAATAGCACCAGTAGTTCCTTGAATTAACAAATAAACTCCTCAACTATTGATATATAAATATAGGTGTGAAAATAATTTAGATACCTTTATAATAAAAGACGCATGTAACACAGATAAAGCAAAAACTGTAAAATTTAACTTATTTCTTGATATGATAATAAATTTTCATCTTGCCTTTCATGTCTGCATTAATTTTATTTGAAAGACAAATCTTTCTCATTGCTGGTAATTGATTATACTAGTTTACCCCGATCTCACCCGTGGTACATGTATAGCCTATGTCACTATGTGTAATTACAGCTTTCTAATGGTGAAAGAATTTTTGAAATCAATCCAGCCGTTCAAGCCTGATGATATGACCAAGGGGAATAGGATTTTTATATAAGTATATAGATAAATAACTTTATTTACAGATGCAGACATATTGAGGAATTTATTGCTTAATCCAAGAATCAGCAGCCGCGATGGCAATGCAGAAAAAGAAGAAGGAAGTGGTAAGGCGCAGACCAGGGGAGGATGGAGCTCCCTCGGAACGTCTTGGGGCTGACACCAACCTCTGAAAATCATTTAAAAGCAAATATAAATTTTGCCTCAGTACTAATGCGTTATATCATTTATGAAATTTGACCCGTAGATAGTTTATAAACGGTGGTTAAACGTACTACTGTCACGTTCCTATGTTTGCTAATTATGAAATACTGTATAAATGAGTACCAGTAGTCTTAGAATGAACTATTTTTAATAGACATTATAATGGGTTTTAGACGCGATTTATCCGATATTATTATCTCGGCGTTTCGAAACACTTTTGTCGTTGAAATACGTTTATAAGTCTTTAATTTCTAAATATATACAGTGGTGGCTGAGTGGTGAGGACCTCGGACTTAAAATGTATCGATCGAACCCGACTTGGGTTTTGAGACCAGGCGAGCGTGTAGGCAATTGATTTTTCAATTTATCTGCATTTGTAGATCGCATCACTACCGCTCGAAACGTTTAAGGGAAACAACGTGAAGAAACCGACATGTCCGAAAATTTAAAATTCGCCGACATATGACATCTGGCAACCAGCACTTGGTCAGCATCGTCTATTGGGACCATATATGAGCTGATGACGAATTTCGAAATGTATAATACGAGCGTAAAATAAAACTCAAGTAAATACTGTTCAATAGATCTTATTAATGCAAATAAATAAATAAATGCAAACTTTTCAATAAACGAGTAAGTTTTTGGACATTCACCTTTCAGATTTTACAACAGTTATTCAACACGAATTAAGCGATTTCTCAACCCTTATAAGGGGGTACATACGTACGCATTTGCGGAAGCCATGCTTCTGCAAATTTTAGCTGATGCTAGCTGCTGCAGCTGCTAGTGACCACTTACCATCAAACAAACCACCTGTTCGATTTCCCGCTCAAACATTAAAAACGTTTTCTGATCTTTATTAAAGTAATAAAACATGTAGGTTTTTTATTTACTTCCGTTTATTGCTTTTTGATCAAAATGAAAACCCATTGAACAATTTTGGAATTAATATTATTAATTGTTTTACATAAAAAGTTTATCGTAAAGATACAATCCATAACTTTCCTAATACCCTCTTTTAAAACTCATCAACCTACCATTAACCTTATGAAAATAACAAAATATAAGATATAATAATAAAGAAAACAAAATAGAACAACTGATTATATTTACAACTTTTAATAAGGTGCATTTTAAATTAATTAGAGAGGCCTCATAAGGCTTTTCCGTAAAGGTCTATTATAATACATATTAAACCAGTCTCATTAACAGGCAGTGTCATATGCTTTTGCTTAAGTCTGCAATCTTCTCAGTATTATGCAAAACTGAACAATTTGCATACCTTTGTGATAAAACTTTTTGACATTAAATAAAATACTTTATTATTAACTTATGTTGTTAATTAAATAAATAATAGTATATTTCTATCTTCTATTAAGTATTAGGTATCTTTATATGGTTGTTTATTGATTTATGAAGATAAATTGCACACGTATTCTTTGATATAGAAATGGTACATAGAAAATTTCTATATAAAATAACATTTATTTTTATAATCCTGAAAATAAGATACAATAAAACGATTTTGTTATTATGAAAACGTACCTCTTTATCTGATCCCTAGCAATTAAAATATTAGGTTTAATTGAGGTTATTAGTATGCAATGATCCATATTAATTACGAGTATAAATTTTGATGGTGTTATTTGAATTCGAGCTTTAATTATGCTTTTTATTAAAGATACATTTTAAATTATGCGAAGCCATCAAATTTCAGCAAGAACATCATTCGATGACACGATTACTGAAAAAATTTAACCATCTGAACCTTATGCGTTCTCAATAATTATTATTGTACTTCACATAACACATTCGCGTTGAAAATAATTATTTTTAGGAATAAGATATATAATAACTAGACCAGAAATTTTAATTAAATGGCGCGAGAAAGTTTAAAAATTTTAATTAAATGCTACCAATCAAAAGGTGCGAAAAGCACCACTATTCAAATAAAAAACGAATCATCACAATCGGTTAACCCACTACCTCAAATACCATCGAATTGACAACCTCCTCCTTTCTATAAGTTGGTTTAAAAAATACAGAAAATATGTATTAAAAATGTAGTATACGTACTATGCATACTTATTTACATACCTAATTTTACTTAATAACACATTTTACTTACCTACAGATTTAGGAAACACAGTACTCCATTTGAGTTAAATCCTACTTTATAAGATTATAAATGCGAAAGTTTGTAAAGATGTGTGTGTGTTTGTTGCTCTTTCACGCAAAAACTACTGAACCGATTGGATACGGGATATGGACTTACGCGGGTGTAACCGCGGAGCGCAGCTAGTCATTCCATAAATAAGTGACATTCCAAAGCCGAAAAAACACACTTAACAATTCACCTGAAGTCCCAACTTCGCTAATTAATTTTTGTCGAAGAAATCCCGTAATCCTTTTAAAGAAGTTTGCTCCACTCTCGCATAATCAAGTCAAGAACTTGGTTTGGCAAGCGCCGCATTTCTAATTGCAATGCGAATCTATTACGTGGATTTAAACCGGGAATATTATAATTAGATATTAAGATACCGGCGTTAATATCTCGCGTGTTCGTTTGGACTTCATTTAATTGATAATTAACTAGGTTCACGCAATCCTTACTCATAAGACTAAAAACATGTAACAAATAATAAATAATTCATAATCAGTCTGTATGTCTGACCGACGAAAATATTGAAATAAGCAAATAAAAACTGTCAAAAGTGAACATGATTTTGATGTTTATATAAAAGAGTGATAAGAAAGGATTATCAAGTACTTTGAATAGAAATACTTCAGTTCCATACTCTTGTTTGATTTACGTTTATGTGAACGTTTTTAAAGAAGAGAAAAACTAAATCTTTTCTTGGGAAAAACTGTCCGTTTAAAAATGCTGTTAGGTTTCGTAAAGAGTTCATAAAGAGTCGTATCGCTATTAATTCAAATTATTCCAGAAATTCGTTACAGTTACAAAGATAACAGAATTCATTATGACATTTATCGAATTCGCAGAAATAATATTTGAAATTGTAGCAAATAGCAATCTCTGGGGATTCTGGCAGCGCGCCAATCGAACCGTTAACTTAAAAAAAATTGTCTCGCAAATGCACTTCCAATATCCTTCGAATATTATCAAAGAGGTCTTTTATAATGATAATATTATTGTAATTATAGATGTATAGTCGTTTATCTCGATTTGAATTAATGGAGAGGCATAGAAGATATACAATATAGGATAAATGATTATTTTAAACTAAAATACCACCACGTTCACGCCAGAACTAGATCTAATTTAAATAGCACGCGGAAGGCACCAGACTTTTTGCATTAAAATAAACTTTTTTTCTTTCTTTCCTTCTAATCATTGAAGTCGGTTCACTCAGTTGAAAGCTATCAGTAAATTAGAACATAGGAGAAAAAACACTAACATGCCATAAAATGTCAACCAGTGAAATAAATGTAAAATACAATCTTTTTAAGCCGCAAGAATACACAGCAATTCACTTTTAATGCAGATAATTAAATACTTTATCAATTCCTGATATATGATACTCCAGTATAGCTTTTATATGATCATTTCTAGTTTTTATATCAACATCACAACATAGTATAAAACAAAGTCGCTTCCCGTCTTTGCCTCTATGCATGATTAGATCTAACAAATATACGGACTTATTTAATAGATACAATAGTTCAAGAGGTAGGTTTATGTTTGCATAACATGTGTAATTACACCCGTGCAAAACCGCAGCTAGTCACTAGTCGAAAATCTATTAAATATTAATTCATTACATAATTTATTTTCATTCTTCACCTAAAATTCTACTACCATTCCCGTGACCACGTCCTTGGTACAGCGGTTTACGCGTGAGCGTAGAACCGAGGGGTCCTGGGTTCGATACCCGTTGGGGACGCACAAAAACAAGCTGATCACCTACTTGTCCATAAAGAAAATCGATCAGTGAAACATATGTATATCATCTGCCCCATACCCGTCGCTTACAAAGCTACATAGAACAATATAATTAGTACACAAGGTTTGGCTGCCACTATGAGTATAGCTCAATGAATAAGCACTGAAGGCTTACGTCATTCGGTCCGTGTGCACGCGGCTTAAAACTTTGCACAGTGCGGATCGGCCCTAATCTCCTAACCACACTGTTGTGAATTTGTAATTTTTGCTCTACTGTAAAATTCTGATCCAATATGGGATGTAGTGGCATTTTTAAACTGCACTCGGGAACTCTTTGTTTTTCTTCACATCTCGCATCAGATACTTTGAAATATTTATTTGTTGTTGCGGTTTTAGTAGTAATTTTTCATTTATATTTATTTGTCGTTGTAATAATTATGTAACGTAGTAAATAATTTTTACATTGTAGTATTTTTTTTATGTTAAGGCACATCGAGATTAAATCTAATTAAAATAAAAATTTCAGTCTTATTGCAATAAATGAGTTAAAAACCTAACTGATTAAGAAATCAAACAATAATGATAATTGTATTTGGTCATGAGAATATGTTTTTAATAACTATATACTTCTTTACTACATTTAACATGTCCAAATATACGACAAACACACAGAACAAGAAATCCTGGTAGACATTGTCTATGTACAAAAATGATAACAATATTTAATATCTTTTTTTTTCAACCAGCTACAAAAAAGGAGGTGGTACTCAATTCCACTACATTTTTTAGGTATCAACGTTACCTCGGAGAAGTGTAACTTTCGAATGGGCGAACCTATTTTGATAATTCTTTTTTTATTTTAAAGATGGTGCCTTCCATGTGGTCCTATTTCAATTTGGTCAAGTTCTGACAGTTTTAAAGCGATCGCGATATGATAACAAACTAAAACACTCCAACTTTATTAATCGCTGTAGATAACGATTTAATATTTCTCTAGAAATGTAACGGTAAGTCCGTTAACAACAACGCAATACTGTCACTGATAAATAATTTATTGTTTCAATAGCAAACGGTTTGGAGGACGTTAATGTCACTTGGCCATTATCATAACTCAACACAACATACGTGATATTTGAGAAGCCATCCAAACTTAATTGGCGGTGAAATCTGAATGCACATCGCATGTTCAAAGTTTAACATTCCACTGCAGTCCTAGGGATTACTTACTACAATAATATTATAAAGGGAAAACTTTTGTATGTTTGTAACGTTATTGTAATGTACAGGGAATACGTATTAACAATACGAAGTCCAGTTGACAACTGGTTTATTTATTAATTATTGTATACTACATACAATACGTTATATCATTTTCCCCTTTTTGTCTTATTACGGGTTATAGGAGGCGAAAATTATACCACAGTTATCATACAAAAACTGTACCTACATAAGTAAATAATCAAAGTATATGAAGACCGCAAGTTTTGAAGTTGACAAGTTTCAAAATTAAAAGCAGTTATCCTAAACTCTAAGGCAGGCTACTTATTTTTTAAAGAAGAATTGTATTTAATTTTTAGTTTTATAGCATTGATATGCTTTATAAATAATAAATTTTGAAAGAATAGAACATGAGAAATAAGAAAAGAAGAATACAATTATATTATTTTACACTTTTTTTTACATCGATACGCTGATAAGCAATTTTCCTCAAAACTATACAAAAGAGCACAAAACGAAGTAGCATATTTATTTAAGTGACATCGATCCTTTCTGCCGGGATACATGTCTCCGCAGTGAGGCAGTGATTCAACAAATACAGTGTTCATAGTACATACCACAGAAATCACTTAGCATATGACAAATAGTGTTGGAGTGACAAGCTTTTAAGAGCCATAATAATATACGCTCCTGCGAGCTCGGTGGCGTGTCTGCGTTTTTTTCGTTGATCTATTTATGAGGACGTAATGCGAATAGCAAATTTCTGTTTGATAATATCCCCTTATAAATCACATGAGTGCCAGGTTTATTTTTTAGTTGAGTGTATAAAGTGCTTTTCACAGCAAGCTAGCGTAACGGATCCGGTATCATTTGATATGACAAATATAATATGTAAGTACTTATTCAATTATATTTGATGCTGCGCTAGTACGAAAGGTTAGCACATCTTTTTTCAGACTAGAGTACGAAAACATATAGGTAATAGAAATAAAAGCGGCGGCAGCGCATAAACAAAGAAATGAGAGCCAATTATATACAACGTTGCTATGGTAACGCAGAGACCATCACCAAAATTAGAAGTCACAATGCCGAATATTTACGATAAAAAACATGTTTTTTTTTAATGAATTGTTCAATTGAATAATCGAGACATATAAGTCAATAATGAAGTGACCTAAAAGATATCACGGACCGCAATCCGCATCCCATATAGCCTTGTTCGTTAGATAAATACGAATGAAAGTTTGTTAGTTGACCCCTATCAGCGGGCTCTATTTGTTTACTTTCTTTTGTGCCTAAAAGTTTCTTGTCGGATCGATAAATTCGGTCGTTAATTAGATTCGCTGTATATTCGTAGTTTCTCGTACGGTGCTAACTTTGTAATAAATTAATCGTATATAATATGGTATACATATAATACCGTATATATCATATACGGTATATTGCACACATATACACTGGGTGTGTTAGTGCGATAGAATTGTGGAGAGAAATAATTCCCGAATACTATTTTAAATTCTTCTATCGTTAGTTCGTTCGTAACTAATTGTATATTAGTTATCGTAATGAATCAATTTTTGAGACTTACTGTTAAACCCCTGTTTATTATATTATGATATATCTTCTCGTCGATCGATGTTAATACTTTTCGATATTTGATTTTGCACGCTTAAAAAACAGACATTAAATAAAATGACATTTTTATTTTATTACCGACACATTTCCTTATTTATTTAAACACTCGTAATACTAAAAACATTGCAATGAATAGGAAAAAATACATACATTTAAACTTATTAAATCTTATAGTATATTACATACACCGCTGCACACGTAAATGCAACAAAATACATCCATTAGAAATACATTAACATGCTTTTATTTAATATTATAACAACTTTAATTGATCTTCACCCATTCTTTATGTCACTATTATCTAATCCCACAAACACATATAAACAATGAAATCAATGGCTTTAGTCACATTAATCCCATATATCCGTTAGTGACGTACATTCGTCAACAGTTCATATCACTTAAGTTAGCTTAATGGCTCTTCAGACAGATAGTGTGTTCTATTGAATTATTATAATCGCCTCTCGAATGCATGCAACTATTGAATTAATGTATGCGATACGTTATGTAATGTTGGTATGTACTTTGAATTAAACACAAAATTTAAACATATTTTTAACACTCATATTAGCTTTAGCTGTATATTTATAATATGTAACCTATTAATTTAGATTCGATTTTGAGTCACATTAAGCTGACAGATTTAATTCAGACGTTGAACACTTATCAAGTATCCGTGACAATACAATAATTCCATAAGTATTTGTTATTATCCTGATAGAATCTCCAGGGTTATACAAATTTCCTTACGTATACTCTGATAAATAAATGTTGACTATTAAGCTGACTCTATCAATAAAAGCGTATTAGTTTTCAAAGTTTATTTAATTCAGATGTTTAAGATTCTTTGGTTGCCATAATCAATGTAATAAGTTTTTGATCTTTTTTAATTGTTCAGATATGAAATCGTCGGCATCAACATATTTTTTAAATATAAGCATTATGATAATTTCTATCCTACGTATATGCTTGTCCAAGCCCAAAGCCCTTCAAATTAGATAAGCATATGTAAACAACAGGAGCTCTTACAACATTTAAAAAGATAACTCGTAGTTGTTAACCCTTTCTCCTATTTAAACGAAGAACTCAAAGCAATACCAACATAAAACATAAAGCCGAAGTCGGTCCCAATAAAAGTGACAAATACATTTGAAGCTACGATAGTGTCACGGGCGTAACAGACAGAATGCTTAGCAAGGAAAAGTCGCTTACAATGCAGCGAAAAATATTTGGAGAAATGGCTGCACGTGTGGGCATATACATTGCATAATTCGCTTGCTTTTAGTATTTTTCTTAGTCAATTACGCTTTCAAAACTAGGACATTAAACTAATGTGATATCATTTGGAAATTAGCGATAAAAGAAATCATAAACCAACGCCAAATTGGCCACCATTTTTATGAACAGAGAAAACAAAAAATTTGAACAGCGAATGGAAGTTTATATGTATAACGTTTCCTCGAAAACGCGACATTACATTACATTACATACATTACGTACACATAATATAATATGATTTACACATTAACAACATCTAATAGTCTCTAAACCTATTGAATAAAGTTCGCTCAGACCCGCTAAGCCTCCGCAGTGTTGAAGTTACAAACTGGAATCCCCTCTGAAACTTTGAGGAAATTTTAAACGTTTTATTTTATGAAGAGACGTTAAAGTTACCTCGATCAGCATTCGGTAGACGTTTGACCCGCTATATTTGACTATTCGAAGTATCATCATATTTTTATTTTATTACTAACGGCCCGTCCCGTCTTCGCTCGGGGTTCATAGCCTATAGCTCTTATGAATCACGTATGAAAAGACCACTAGCAACGGAAGAAAAGAATACATTAAATCAGTCCAGTAGTTCCTGAGATAAGATCGTTCAAAATCAAAATTATATATTATATTTAGTTTTCATAGCATTTATGTATACTTATATTTTAAAGCTTTAAAGAAGAGTTTGTTTGTTTGAACGCACGCAATCTCAGGAACTACTGGTTCGATTATAAAAATTCATAGAAAGTTAGATAGCCCATTTATTGAGGAAAGCTTTAGGCTATATATGAACCACGAGCGAAGCCGTGGCGGACTGCTAGTATATTTATAATAAGAAAAAGATGTGCCATCCATGCAAAGATCCTGTAAAAGTATCATATGTTCTTAAATTCTTTCGCGTTCTTAAAGATCATATTATTGTCATCGGTCCAAAATAAATGTTTACAGGGTTGATGTTTTATGTACATGACAATTTGTTTTCCCCTCATAAATATTTGAAATTCAAGGCATTGCATTCAGAGAACATTTAGTTTTAAGATTAGCAAAACCAGGTATCCTGAGCCTTTAAGCCGTGTTAATTGATAACAAGCAGAAAATAAACGAAAAAAACTGAAATCCTAAAAACAAATTAAAAACTACCCCGCCTTCTAACAACCAAAGATAATCGCCAGATCTGGAACAATCGGCATACATAAAACAAAAGGACGTAGTTTCGCTTGTAAACAGGCCATGTCTGAAGTTAACGTTTTGACATGTAAATCCAGTCCCTCCTGATGCAAATCACTGTATAATCAGCTTATTGATATGCCGTCGCAATGACGCCCCTGGTTCTTCGCGTTCCGTTGCCTGAATTGTTTTTATCTCCATTTTAAATTGCACTGTTTTACGGTAAGTCACAGTACAGTAAATAGAGCTTAGTTCACAGAAATAAATATGTATGGTGAATGCTGAAAGAAATGTATAAAAAAAATATTTTCACATACACTGTTCTGGCTTATTATGTCATACGTCGCTTAAATACTATAGAAAAAATAATATATTTGCATTTAATACTTATTCAGAAGTAAAACAGGACGTTTTATTACGAAAGACGAGTACTTTTACATTAGTTACACTAATACTTAAAAAACTATATCTAATATTATAAAAGTGAATAGGTAAACTTATACAATATATAGTCAATAAATTAATACACA
>NC_052128.1:4099923-4108635 GCF_012273895.1 Zerene cesonia | reverse complement strand
TGACAGATTCGAAATTCAAATGTAATATTTTTTTATAATTAAGTGTAACAGTATTTATGGCCAGACTAAGTATAACCGAAGCGGTAAAAAGTTCCAAAGCAAATTCCCGCGCAAACACGTTCCATTTACAAACTTATAACGTTATAGTCTATGGTCCATGGAGCCTATTTAGTGCTCGTCCGCAAGTAATTTCATCAGAGCATCGTTCGGCCAGCGCAGTTAAGAGCGTCGTGTATCGCGAAACATCGAACAAACCCCATTAAGCGAACCGAATCAGGAGTTATGAAGAGCCCATCCAAGCCTTAATAAGTGCGCACTAGAACTGATACTTCAATTCTACGTTCAGACTCTGCTACCAAAGAACTAACTTCATACTATTTCCGCAAGTATTTTCGACGCAAAATACGATGTTGTGAAAATTGTTTTTCAAATATCGTAGAAAGTCATTTTGAATTTTTTTATTATTTTAAACTCAAAGGGAATGAAAATGCAGCGAGGAATGTTAAGATATGAATATAAATAGGAGAACTTTTTTTTTTAATTCACTGAGGCTTTCTATGACTTGCATTAAAATATATTTAACATTTATGTTATTTTATATGTAATATCGGTATCGTTAAGTTAAGTTAAGCGTAGAGCTGTAGAAGCTGTAGCAAGCTATAGCTACGAAACTGATAAAGAATAAAGAATGTTTGTTCGTGTATTAGTTTTCAAGAACAGGAAGAAGAACAGGAAGGTAGTATTAAACAATACTAATATTGTGTATACATTTCTGATTTGATTATTTACTTTTTATTGCTGATCTGTTTCTCATATACGGAAACACAAATATTACATAGAAATTAAAGACTTTTTAATGGACGGGGAGACGTCTCCCCGTGACCGCGCTCGCTGTAAAGAGATCGAAACGGCGTGTTAAATAATATAATGAATATTAAGTTTAAAATCCATTAAAAAGTCTTTAATTTCTAAATGTATAATAATCGCGTAGAATTAGACACAAGAATATTCATGAATTAAAAGTAAACATAAAATAATTTCATATTTCTCCGCAGTATTATACTCTGTATGGGCATTATGATGCCCAAATTGGTGCACCGCTATAACCAAACTTTCGCCGTAAAATTACGTACAACCTTAGAAAGATCACTCAAAGTTGTAAGAGGAATTTATGTTTTATGAGGAAAAATTGCGGCCATTACTGTACTGGCATACCTAATGTCGAAATACTTTGTGCGGACATTTGAGAGTTTCATGCCTGTACCACAGATAACATACTATAACGTTATCTGAATTTTATTTCTGAATTGTGCGTTCTACAAAATATTTGCGAATGTAATACGAATCGATGTATATCAATTGTTTACGAGACAGAAAATGGTATAAGCATTAACTGATTTATATACAGGGACTTTCAATAGTTCTTTTGTTGTTAAAATATGTTGATTTTGTCGTAATCAACAGATTTTAACAAGAAAACACACGGCAAAATGTATCGACACTTTACAAAAACCTTAAAACGCTTACATTTAAAACTTACAATTAAAATCATTATCTAGATATATTCAGAAATCAAAGATTTTTAAACGGATTTTAAACGCGATTTATTCATTAAATTATTAACCCGAGGTTTGAACACTTTACAGCGAACGTGGTCAAGGGGAGACCACGAGAGTCAATCTCCCGCGTAAAATCGCGTTTAAAATCCGTTTAAAAGTCTTTAATTTCTAAATGTACAATACTCGCGTAAAATCAAACACAAGAAAATACTATTATGTAGATATGTTCAGACCTAGAATAACATAGCGATAAAATAGCGAAACAATAATATGATTAGAAATTAAAAACTTTTTAACCGATTTTAAACGCGATTTATTCATTACATTATTAACCCGACGTTTCGACCACTTTACAGCGAGCGTGGTCACGGGGTGACTGACAGTCCTAAGGCGTTAAAAATCCCTTAAAAAGTTTTTAATTTCTAAATGTATAAACTCGCGTAAAATCAAACACAAGAAAATGATACGATTGATAAGTTGTTCACAAACACCACTACGAATATCTCGGCGCTTGTAACATTCTAACTCCACGCCACTTTATTTATACTTATAGTAGAATAAGTATAAATAAAGTGAAAAACAAAGGTTTGTACATACAACCTCGGCCGGGCGACCACGGTTGGGCACGATCCATCTTCATCTGCGCGGCGCGTCTCCATTGTCCGTACGTGATTAATTGTCGTATCGTCTATTTTTGTATCCCGCTTCGAGTGATGTACGACGCTTGTAGTTTGTCGTTTTGCAATGGCCAATGAGAACGTATGGTTGTGGGTTGTGTTGAAAATTTTATCAGCTGTACAACATTCACGATTCAACCAATGTCATTATAATTGTGCCTGTGCTAGAAACATGAAGGTTTTACAAGTTGAACGTTTATTGCATTGACAACTCTGTATAATTTCGCAGAAAAGTAAGTGAGGAGGAATATTTATAAATATATAATATAACAAATATTGTAATATATATATAATACATATTTATATTATTATTATGTGTATCTCTCCATGATATAATTGTTATTATATTACATTATATATAAAGTACAGCATTAAAAACTAATTAATAAGTTGTAAATATGAATAATGTGTGTAATGTTACGTACCTACATGAGTTAAAATTACTGAGATACAGTCTAGCTCAGTTTATCGACAAACCACCAACATACAATGTAATACGAATAATCGTCTGCCCCTTTCCATCATTTAAAGGAAGCAATGTCCACCTATCTCCGCGTCAACTTGAAACGTTTCAACCGTACCGTGAACAACAATGGAAACAGTTCCCGATTGAAGAATAGTCTCAGCTTAATGGAGGAGCTGAGTGATCGCCCTCCAATCTGACAAGTTAGTTCTCAAGTGATGGATGGTCACGCCGTGTCGACAGTAATATGTGATTCGCTATTGATTGTGTTTTTGTGCGCTGCTGTTCAGTGTGTTTACAAATGCAAGCCAACGGGTCAGCGGAATCTTAACCACTAGGTCATTATAGATTAACACCTGGTAGCAGGAACATGGAAAAATATGAAAAATAGTCTATGGGTTGAAAGCTTTCCCGAATACGTAGATAAGTTAATAGTTTTACAAATGACATTGGGTTTTTGAAGGTTTTATTTCGCGATAAATAGAGACATTTATAAGTTATTAATAAAACATCTGCTATTTATCTCGCTATTTTAAAATTATACCAAAATAATACAAAAGTATTTTTTGTATCGAATCAAAAGTAATAACAAGCGCTTGCCCGCGGCTTCGCACGCGTTTCGGAGTAGTTTAATAGATCTCATCATACCTATAAACCTTCCTCTTGAATCACTCTATTTATTAAAAAAAAAACCCCATGCAAAATCCGTTGCGGAGTTTTAAAGATTAAATCTTTAAAATATGCTTAAAGCATACATAGGGACATAGTGACAGAGCGAGCGACTTTATTTTATACTATGTAGTGATCAAGCTGAAGAGTCTGTTTCAATACACTAATCTCAGGAACTAACAACCAAACAAACAAAAACACTTTATTGTGCACCAAATGATAATAAAAATTAACAAAAAACATATATATACATTATATCATACACATTCACGAGCACAACAGGCGATCTTATCGCTAAGGCAGCGATCTCTTCCAGACAACCTTGTGGTCAAGGAGAAGCTGTGGAAAATATATGTATATGGGCAATAGGTGCGATTAGAGCATTATAAATACATATATACAAAAACAACTGTCCGATTTCAAAAAATGTTCACCGGTTCATACGTACATAATCTGTGAGTGATAGGCTATATATATAGTAGCCCTGAAATAGTTCACAAACTCCATGTGCACATTTGGAAAAACTAAATTATAGACATATTACAAAGAGCCGAGATTTTGTAAACATACAATTTGGCTGCTACATATACATATCACGGGCGAAGCCGGGGTGGACCGCTAGTACTAAATACGATAATATTTATTTAATTATCCCATTCCCTCATATCCACACATGCATTGTATATAGTATCATAATTGGTAGGAGGTAAATTAATTTCGGTATAAAGCCAGTCGTGCTTACCAATTGGGTCGCCCCTGTTCCAACTAGGTGATTAACGTATTTTGTATTTGTTTAAATTCAATGTTTGTAAAGTCTCTCGGAACATATTGGCTGATGAAGAAAGGAAAAAAGAAAGTTATAGTACTAGTAGTCCTCCCTACTGATATTATAAATGCGAAAGTTTGTAAGGATGTGTGTGTGTCATGTCAATCTTTCACGCAAAAACTAATGAACCGATTGCAATGAAATTTGGTACGTAGACAAATGGACAACTGGTATACGCAACTTTTTATCCCGATTGGTACTATGATGAATTTTCATTACTTAAACTTGTGACTTTCTACGAATTTGACAAGTTGGCAAATACTTTCGCGATTAAAATATTACAAGGGATAGCATAGTCTGTCTATCCGTCGAGAAAAATTCACGGTTACACCATTGTAGCAATTGTTTTTTTTTTTACAAAAATTTAACAACGTCAGTTTGCGTTTCCAGATAGGACATAGAATATTTTTGGCCCCAGATATCCTACAGGCACGGAAATTATATTAAGAAAATCTTGGGCTTGTCTATCATTTCGAAGTTTGACTAAGCCGATGAATCCGTGGAAAGCTAGTATATATTTAACCGACATCCAAAAAGAGGAGGTTCTCTATTTGAGTGCATTTTATTCCGCTTTGTTTTGTTGTGTTTGTTATTTCGGAACTTTCGACTAATCGAACCGTATTCCCATATAAATGTGATCTAGTTATGACAATTCGTAAATTGTTTAGATTTTTGTTAAAATAATAAATACATAATATGTATAAAATTTACAGGCTTTTAAATAAAATATTATAAAAAAAACTTATCAATCTGTTCTATATAAACGGAAGAATAATCGCACAATCTATTCAAATCAATATATTTCATTTAAAATACCAAAATCCAACGCAAACTCAACACACGATAAACAAAGATACAAACTTTTCCATCTTCCACAAGCCGCGAGTATGCGCCATTAAAATCTTTGCTAACAGCACTCCGAGCATCAAACTTTAGACAACTGCTACGTAAATCAATTACGATACAGTTTAAATAGTTCGTAACGGGAACTATGTGAGAAAATTATAACATTCAATAACTGTAATGTAACTAGAAATAACGCGGATAGCTGCCGCCGCGAAATTGCATATTTCGCCGACAAAGCGCGGACAGGTATCGTGTATTTTTGGTAGCTAATATTAATTTTGTTTGAATAGCTCGGCTTATATTATGATAATGTTAGCCATATTTGACAAATTTTCTTTAGGGAATTAGAGATAAATCCTTTATAAAAACTTTTATCACGCATTATCCCTTTTGTTGTACTAGAAAATTCGTGAATGTTCTAATTTGGAATGGACCCAGTTGGCGCAGCATTTAGCCTTATTGTCCAAGACTTCAGGATCAAATCAATTCGCAAAATATATTAACGAAATGTTAATTACTTTCAAGTTCCCTAACATTAAATTACCTAGGATGAAGATGCATTCGATTAAGTGGATATATGTATGTAACCTCACTTCAACGCCTAGGGTAACTTTAAACCTGGTAACATAATTCTTCTTTAAAACGTATATAAAGGAAAACCTCCAGGATTTGATCTTTCCCAAAAGTCTTTTAAAAAACAGGCTTTTATGAATTTAAACGACTTATTTAGACTCGATTTACGTATACTCTATAGCGTAGAACAAATGAGGCACTTTAGTACCTAGATTATATCATTATAGCGCTTTTTTAAACTTTAAGTTTCTCGAAACTACATAAAAATATATATTTATAATTTTCGTAGAGGCGTAAAATATCTCAATTCAAATGACACAAGGCCATACGTTAACCATAAAATTCGAGAAATGAAATAGATCGAAATCTGTCCCATGTCCCACATAGCGAAGGAACTACACTTTTTAATTATTATACGACAAACGCAACCGGATCCAACGGCTACTCAATTCTCGAAGGTCTCACGTATAAGCATGTAGACATGAAAACTATCACATCGCACGTACGATGACAAAAAGGCGACATTTCATATAAGACGAGTTAATGTATTCAAGGGGACCATTCCGGATTCCGTCCTACGCATGTGTCATAGACAGTGGGCCCCTGGGGACAAGGTAGACAGGCAAAAACTGAAAATTGCAGATATGTTCACATTATTGCTGCACGTGTTCGTTGTTAGGGACGACACGACAATATGTGTCCATAGACAATTTTTTTTTTATACTTTTTTGGAGCTGTAGTGTAGTGACTTCTCCGTTATGAAGTTTAGTTAATATAGTAAACCTATGCAAAACAAGTAATAATTCTGAATACAAAATGTACAATCTAAGTCTCATTTAAATAAAAATGGAAGTCAAGCAATAAAATTAAATTACAACACATCATTATTTGTGTAATTGGTGTGTCTTTTTAGTAGTATTAAATAGCAATTTAGTAAATTATAATGCAACTAATACGTATTTTTTATATTTATATGTATTAATAGACACGTAATTTTTTTATGTGTAGACGCTGAACTAAAATTATGTGAACTTAAAAAAGTCTATGGCAAACCAACTTCATTTATAGTATTTGATATAGAAAAATACAAACATAAACATTTATGTTATTTATTATTTAAACAATTTCCTGCTACAGTGGACACGCTACGCCGTGCCTAATACATAATGGATAACAACCTCGCTAGTTTCAATAAAAGGATTTTTTGCATACTTCTAACATTTTGCGATATTGTAACGTCGTTGCCTTACAATTTATTTTCCTTTTATGCGACTCATATTTTAAATGGTACACTTACATGGAACGTTATGAAAAAATATTGAAGTATATTATAGATTTGTTTGAAAAGGTCTGTTTATTTTGAAATTCATTAACGGAAGTGATGTGTTTTGTTAAAGCTGTCCGTTATCAAGGAACTTTAAAAATAAGCTGATTAAGATGTTGTGTTTTTTACCTCCTAAGTTTTACGGGGTTAACAGACTTTTATGATTTTTATTTATTTAAAACATGGTGCTTCCCGCTTGGTCCTACTTTAATTTGATCTAGTTTCTGAGTAGATTCTGACAATTTGAAGGCGGTTTATATATGATTATAAGTAGAAAATTCAATAAAAGTGAAGTCCCGTGTCCCATACTGGTGTATGGGGCAGATGATATACATCTGTTTCACTGATCGATTTTCTTTATGGACAAGTAGGTGATCAGCCTTCTGTGTCCTGCCAGACGGAGACAATATTTTTTTTTTCTTATTGTCCCCACCGGGAATCGAACCCAGGACCCCTCGGTTCTACGCTCACGCGTTTACCACTGTACCAAGGAGGCGTCTATGAAAGAAAGTTCAATAATGTTGTTAAAATAGTAATGTTTCAATAGTGAAGCAGTGGTGGCTCAGTGGTGAGAACCTCGGAGGTCAAAATCGATAAGTCGGGGTTCGAAACCGGGCGAGCGTGTAGGACAATTTGAAGGCGCGAAGGGTGATTTTTCAATGTGGATGTGGATAATATTACCACTGCTTAAAACGGTGAAGGATAACATCGTGACGAAACCGGCATGTCCAAGAATCAAAAGTTCGACGACATGTGACATCTGCCAACCTTCATAGGAGGCCTGTGTCCCAGCAGTGAAAACATAATAATATATGGGCGATAATGAATGTTTTAATAGGTTCAGATAATTAGGTATACAGATAATATAGTACCTATAGTGTAAATCAATCTCGTACGATTTTAATTCTGTAAGTGTTACATACATGCCTGTATTCTCTGACAGTTTTTCAACTGCATGTTTGTGCATGCTTGACACAGAGTTCCTCCTAAACGACTGGACCGATTTTAATGAAAATTTTCCTATATCTTAAGGTGGAACAGAATTGTTTAGACTAACCATTCGAGGGTGATCGAGACCGCGGGCAAAAGTTAGTATTGAAACAAAATATTTGTCATTTCACATCATATCCCATAGCTTATATATAGCTTACTGGACACAGAAGGCTGATCACCTACTTGTCCCTAAAGAAAAATCGACCAGTGAAACAGATACAGCATCATCTACCCCATACCCCATTAGGGGACACGGGACTTCACTTTTTTTCCCATAGCTTATGCTTTGACCGTTACTAATTTATTATTAGTTATTTATTTTCAAAATTCGAATAAGCTGTTATTATTTCTAGTGCGTGGCAAAACTAATTTTTCTACATAACATACTAACCCACCTACTAAAGATACACAAGGCAGATAACCTTAAAAGCTATCTACAAAACATTCACAACGCGAGGCCCGCTTATCTGATAAACGGATTATTTTCGAATTCGCGAACTAAACGAATCTCATTACCAGGGAAGGAGTTCAGTGGTACAATGTGCGCGAATCTGATCTTAAATGCAAACCGCGAGCCAAAGAATCTCATTAGCAAGACGACTCTGCTACCTAGGCTGGCGGTGTTATTCTGCGAGATGAGTTTATTATGCTAGGGCTTTTTGATAATGGTATAATGAATTATTATTTTGTTAGTCGAGTTGTTTATGGAAAAGAATATAGTAGAATCGTGTATTGTAAACATCTACAGCAGAGTTTGATGGTTTGTTTCTTATATTATTAGA